>NC_079217.1:34828118-35128118 GCF_029633865.1 Lampris incognitus
ACACCCAGCTGTCAGACACAGGGACCTACCAGTGCCTGGTCAACAACCTCCCGGACAGAGGGGGGCGCAACATCGGCGTCATCGGGCTCACTGTGCTGGGTAACTTGCCATACGATTGGATACAAAGCCACAGACATCGAGTACCTAACTAGATGTTTCAAAAAGCAGGCATGTAATTCCATGTTCGGTGTGCCACTAAGCAGACTACCGTCCTCTTTTTCTATGGGACGAGGTAACCTCCGGTTAAAAAGATGCATTTCCCACTCCTTACTTGATTCATGTCCCAATCAAGTAAGTGCCATTACTTTTAAATGCTATTCAAACAAAAGGAAATCTTCTGATCACTTAGCTGTTGTGAATGTCGGGTTAAACCAGGAAGTGACACTTGGGAGCATGTGCAGGTGGAGGTCGGAGATGGTGCCCAAACATGCTGGTAACAGCTCCTCTGTGAATGACATTTGAGTCTACCAATGATGAATCTTCAGTTGGTTGCACTGAGCATTCCCGCCTTCACCAGTCTCTAACTGGATGCGCCCAGATTACTCAGTGGGGTTTAAGAAGACATGACACCTCTTCCTATACTAGTGTCTGGTGTCTGTGGGAAAGTAGTGTGCAGGATGTGGGGGGCTCGCTGTTCCGACACATCAGGCTACCAACAGGAATATTACTGCTACACAGAGGTGTTTTATAAACACAAACACAAACTTAACACATGCAGAACATGCTTCATGACAATAATAAAAGGCAAAAAGATGCCAAACAAAAGAATGAATTTAAAACAGACGACACAAACACAACGCCCCTTCTATTCAACATCTAATAAAAGTCAACCCTATAAAGCCTGTTTGCAGAAATGTGTTTTAAAAGGCAGTTTGGCCTCCAGTTGGGGACATTACAAAGCCAAGGGCTGCAAAAGTGCCAGTGTCTTGAGCTGTGTTACATTTTCCTTGTATTTCCAAATCGCCACCATATTAAAAAACAAAAACTTTTATGATGAAATGCACTAGTACTGAACTATTTATGTTGAAGTTAAGTCAAGATTCATTGATACAGCACATTTCATATGCAAAGACATTTAATGTGCCTCAAACTATTAAAGCAAAACACGAATGAGGTTGTGCAAACAGCTGTCTGAACCGCATAACTCAGGAACATATCCTGCAGATCCTGCCCCAGAACGTGGCCCTGTGCATATGCTACCCTAAGCCAATTATGCAACACAAATTCGCACAAAACACACCACGTGCAACACAGATGAACTTCAGTCAAAGGATTTTGGGATGAGAACAATTTAAGGTGGGTTTTGAAACGATGCTGTGTGTTGCTATTTAATGTCTTTCTCCTCCCTGCCCTCTGTCAGTCCCCCCCTCTGTTCCCGCGTGTCGAATCCAGGGCACACTGGACGTAGGCAGCGACATCATGCTGATGTGCAACTCAGAGGAGGGCATCCCCACGCCGTCGTACTCCTGGGAGAAGCTGGATGCGCTGCCCAAGCTGCCACACACCGCCATGCAAGGTACTAAAAACAAGCTGGCCATCGGAGTGCCCTTTTGCCCCACCTTTGCTGGTAAATCTTACACACAAAGTGTCTCCTGACTTGGCAACAACCCCACTACCACCACCACCACCTCCACCACCACCATTTGTCATCTGCCAGGCCCAACCAACTGCCCGTCCGAAGATTCCCTTCCACTGATCCTTCTGGCATAAATGGATGGATGGACAGATGGGTAAATGGATGGATGGACAGATGGGTGAATGAATGGATGGACAGATGGATGAATGGATGGATAGATGGGTGGAGTGGGTGTGAGTGTAAAGTGTGTTGTGTGTGTGTGTGTGTGTGTGTGTGTGTGTGTGTGTGTGTGTGTGTGTGTGTGTGTCTCAGGGGACTTAGTAGCTGCTTGGGTGATAAAGTAATGGTCTAGATCAGGGGTGCCCACAATTTTTTGACTCGTGAGCTACTTTTAAAATGACCAGGTCAAAATGATCTACTCATATTAAAAATTATAATAATAATAATAAAAATGCTCAATACATGTTTTACATATATATGAACATTTATATGCAGCGTGTGTATTTATACACATGTTGTGTTACATATACAGTATTGCAATGGATTTGCATTTATAGTGAACCTTACACAGGCAATAATCATACCAAGCATTTGCTACTACACTATGTTGAAACTGCATCACTGCATGAACTTTTACACCTGTGTTAAATAGATTTGTGATCTCTACCTCTCTACTCTGAGGATGACCTGCACTGGAGGGAGTCAGACAGGGTTGCATAGTTCGGACAGTAGCTGCTGGTAGCCAGCCTCAAGCAGGCCTCCAAATGATCATCTGTCATGGTGGAACGGTATTTGGACTTGATAATCTTCATGTGAGAAAAGGCTGACTCACACAAATAAGTAGAGCCGAATAATGCCGTCAAGGAGGTTGCACATTTCCTCATGTTTGGGTACTTGTCCTCTGTAAGCAAGTTCCAAAACTCTCAAATGTGCCCTGGACTTAAGCTGAATGTCAGCCTGTACTGTCAGCATCTCATCCTCCACTGCAGACGAGTTCAGGTGAAACTGATGCCATTTTTGAGGCGAGGGAATCCACCTCTGTATCTTCCCCAAATGGGTAGCACATAAATGTAGCGATTGGCTCGAGCAAAGCAAAGTCTTGAAACCGTTTGTCAAAGACTGACCGGACATTTTCAATCTGCTCTGTGTAGCGTGCACTGTCAAGTTGCGCACACGCCCTCCCTTGCTTCTCCAGCTCTGCTGCCCGGTTTTGGAAGTTTCCCAAATCACGGCGCTGCAACTTTGAGGACAGAAGTTGCATTTTCCGTTTGAAAGCGTTAACCGAGCTGATCATGTTTACCACGCTTTTGTCTTTTCCTTGCAGCTCTAAATTAAGCTTGTTCAACATGTTGGTTAAATCAGTTAAAAACGCCAAGTCTAGCAGCCACTGATTGTCATTTAGTTGCTTGTGTTCCGCATGTTTAGTGATAAGGAGAAACTCCTTAATCTCCGGACAGAGCTCTCGAAATCTCTGCAAGAATCTCCCTCTACTAAGCCATCTCACGTCAGTGTGTAGCAAGAGGTCAGAGTAGTTACAGTCGGCCTCTTCCAAATGTGTACGAAACAACTGTCTTTGAAGAGACCTCGCTCGAATAGAACAGGCGATTTTGGTTGCCACATCCATGATCTCTTTCATGTTTAGCATTTTTGCGCACAATGCTTGTTGGTGTATTATGCAATGGTAATTAAGGAAGTCCGGGAAAGCATCGTCCTCCCTGCACTTGGGAATAAATCCATTCGAGCGGCCCACCATAGCAGGCGCACCGCACCGTCCGTGGTGACTGACACCAGTTTACACACTGGGAGCTGGATTTTATCCACAAAGTTTTTGAAGATCTGAAAAATGTCCTCTCCCCGCATGTGTTCCTTCATGGGTAGTATTGTTAACAGCTCCTCTTTGGCGGTCATATCTTGAAACACCATCCGAATGAAAATGCACAATTGGGCCATATCACTTATGTCCGTAGACTCGTCCAATTGTAGTGAGAAACACTCGCAGTCCACGATGTCCCTCCAAAGCTGCTGTGTCAAATCATCGCCCATCACTTCACAGCGCCTTGTGACAGAATTTCTTGATAACTGGAGAGCTTTGATTGAAGATATTATTTCTGTTTGTTTTTAAAGTCTCGAAACAACGACTCTGCTGTCTCAAGGAAGGCCTCTTTCATCATCTCTCCATCTTGGAAGGCTTTCTTATGCTTAATGATGGAGTGACTCACCCGTAAAGATGCTTCGGTGGCTTCCTTTGCCTTTGAATTCGGCTGCGTGAAAAGTGACTGCTGCACGATTAACTGCGATTTTAGTTCCCTCACCTTTCTCTTTCTCAGCTCGCTTTTCGGAGGGAAGCCATTGTTATAGTTTTTATGAACAGTTCGAAAGTGCCTCTCCACATTGCCCTTTTTTTTGGGATAGCAATGCTAGACTGACAGATGAGACAAACGCATTTGGAATAAGACATGGTGAAAAAAAAGTCCTCCTCCCATTCCACATGGAAATGGTACGTTTTTTGTTTCTTGCTAGGTCCGGCTCCCCCACTCATTTTTGTTTTGTTTCACTTTTTAGTAGAGTTTTTTTTAGAGAGTTGAACTAGCTAGCTCGATGCAGTTCTGCATTAGCTCACGTTGTGGGCATGTGAACTTCAAGGTACGTTAGAGAAGGGCTCTGGTTGTTATGGTAACCTAATGTAACAAAGTTTTAGGTTCCGCTCTAGAATCTTTGGTTTTAGGCAACAGCAGACTGGCCGTCCTTTACGTCAATCAAAAGGCAAATGCCAAATGGAGGACAGATGATGGGCTGATGTCTTCAAAAAAAAAAGAAGTTTTTTGGAATGTCATGGAGATCTACCAGCACTGCCTTGACGTAGTGGGCACCCCCTGGTCTAGATAACTGTATATGGGAGGGTGATTAAACTATATACAAGTTTGTGCTTTTTCCTCTTGCTGCACATAAACTCTGCATCAGTTGCTCTACCCATTCAAACACTTAAAAGAAGTGAAAATTTCCGACCGGTGAAATGGATTTGTGAAATCAACATGATTACCCTGTTTTTAAAACAAACCAAAGTGCAACTCATCCATCTGTCAGTTGGACGACTGTACTATCCTAATAGATCTGGGGGTGGACTGAGGAGCAGCACACATGTATGAATGTGCACATCCACACACACTCTCATATCTGTCAGGATTACAAGCCCAGGTGTTTTGGGGCTTAGTTGGTCCCTTGCAGCAATGAGTAACAGTGCAGTGACTCCTCCTCTCTTCTCCAGCTGTGTCCACGACACAGTCTCACAGTCTTCTTCATCGGTCCCCCTGTTCTGCCTTTACACTACTGGTCAACCAAAGGCTGCCATCGGAAGAGGGACAGGCAACGTCCTTTTTCAAATTAACCACAAGCAATTCATTCCCAATGTAGTGCAATGCACTTCTTCTTGTGCAGCTATAGAATTACAGGGCTTTGTACATTACTAAAATATGCATATTTTCAAAATGAAAATCCAACTATTTAAAAAAAACAAACAAAAAAAAACAAAAGTTTGTCTACTTGCCTGCTCCCATCCTCCTGTCATGAGCAACAGTTTTAATTGGAAAAGTTAGTCAGCGATCATTCACCTAGTTTCCCCTGGCCACCCTATCTCCTGGACTACTCTGATCAAATAATACATATAAATATACTCGGAGTATATTTAACATCATCTTCTGCTCTATGTTTATTTTTTACTCCGCTTGAAAAATGGGAAATCTTGAAATTTTCTGCGGCCCCTGTCTTTCTGTGTACGGCTGACAGCTCAGCTCTTACACATCACCATCTGAAAGAGAGAGAGGAGAAAACTGGGACACAAATCCCTGACATCCTTAACTGCTATGTCCCAGCGGTAGCCTTTTTTATGAATCCAGTAGTGTAATGTCTAGAAAAACAAAAACTCATTTGTGCATTATTAACCAATGGATCATTTGTGAAACCATGTTGTTTTGCACCTCCAGAATTCATGTTAGCAAGTGAATTACAAGAATGTCTATGGATTTGTACAGCTCCAACCATGTGCCAGTGAGGAGACCAGACCTCACTGGCTTGTTTCATTGATGAGTTACCACCTCTCAAATCGAAGTTGTGCCAATTAATACAAGGTTTTGGACAGCACATGGTTGGAGGCTGCTCCTATAGATATACTTGTGACAGTACATGGTGCCCCCTACTGGTTGCAATTAGTTCAACATTAAATTAACCATTGCTTTACAGATATGAAACCACTGAATAATTAAACTTGATCTGAATTAATTTAATTTGCTTGCAATAACTTTCATCCTTATTTGCATGTTCTTAGTGATTACATATTGATGCTTATTATGAGGGCAAGCCTGCACATGTGGGAATTTATCTGTATGAACGCATTAAGGGATTTTTGTTTGTTTGTGTTGTTTGTGCATATGTGAGCATTTGTTTCTCATTTGTTTTGCTGGTCTGTGTTTGTCTTTCTAGACCAGATGCAGGGCACTGTGACCCTGAGAAACATCAGTACTAGCACCTCAGGTCTCTACCAGTGCACTTCCAGCAATGTCATAGG
Source organism: Lampris incognitus (assembly GCF_029633865.1). Taxonomy (NCBI): domain Eukaryota; kingdom Metazoa; phylum Chordata; class Actinopteri; order Lampriformes; family Lampridae; genus Lampris; species Lampris incognitus. Next base: position 34,834,256 of record NC_079217.1, read on the forward strand.
CAAGAGTACCTGTCTGCTCAACCTGCAGGTCGTAGCACGTAAGTTCACTCTCACATACTCAGACACACACACACACAATGCAATACAATACAACACACACCTCTTTCTTTAAACATGGAGCTCTGCCACTCTATTTGGCTTAGTCCCCCATGCCAATGTACCGTCAAGCAGGATGCTTGACATTGCACTAGCTTGCTGACCTGCAGCCCAACCAGGGGACAGAAAGAGAACGTCAACCTTAGACATGAAATAAAGTTTATAGCATCCATTTATGCATAGTCTGCATCTTGAGGCTTCAAATGTCTTCCCTCACATTCTGTTCTATCTGTTTGGGAATGACTTGGACCTGAGGGATGAAATCAATGTTTGCCTCAAATCAATAAATGTTAAGTCAATATGTGCCCTGAGCTTTCACCTGGATTCACATAACTTTTGTATTTTATTGGAAAGAGAGTGTAGTGCTAATGTTGTCTACCCTCAGTGTAGTTTATAGTATAATCCTTTTCAGTTCCAGATATCCCCGGCTCCAGTCTATCCTCCCCGTGCCCCATAGTTCAATATCATGTTGATGATATAAAACCTTTATGAACCCAGCTCCCACTGAGAGGGGTTGTATTTGAGCTGTGTGGCATGTGTATATATGAGTCAGACAAGCAGACCCTTATGCCAATGCAACATGACACCTTTGCTGTCATGTACCGACCAGACGGGCTAACAGATGGCAGTGGCAGGATAAAGATTTCATAGAAGGAAGAACGTCTCATCCTACAATCTTTTGCTGAGACAGACTGACACATAGAGATAATCATTGATTGAGACGCTCTCAATGTCTTGACACTAATCTGGTGCTGACTCAATCAGAGAGTTTCCTTGTGGACAAAATGATTTCGTTTACAAATATTTCTTCTTATATTCCCCTCAAACAACAGTATACAACCAGCCTTTGCTCAGTTTTGAGGTATTTAGGCGTCCGGGTAAGTGAGCAGTGATGGAGACCTTTAGATATAACAGTAGTTTTTCCAAGGTTGAGGGTTGCAGCCTCTGACAGCTGGACAGTCTTTCAGTCCTACAAGCCTCTCATAGACGGAGTAAAACTGTATATCACGTGAACCTTGAGAGACCGTGCTTTACAGGCTATACTGGTGTATTTGCTTCAAAGCAGGTCATGAGCAGGGGCATCCAGGTGGTGTGGCGGTCTATTCCATTGCCTACCAACAGGGGGGATCATCAGTTCAAATGCCTGTTTTACCTCTGGCTTGGTCGGGTGTCTCTACAGACACAATTGGCCGTGTCTATGAGTGGGAAGCCGGACGTGGGCACGTGTCCTGGTCACTGCACTAGCGCCTCCTCTGGTCAGTCGGAGCGCCTGTTCAGGGGGGAGGGGGAACTGGGGGGAATAGTGTGATCCTCCCACGTGCTGTGTCCCCCTGGCGAAACTCCTCACAGTCAGGTGAAAAGAAGCGGCTGGCGACTCCACATGTATCGGAGGAGGCATGTGGTAGGCTGCAGCCCTCCCCGGATTGGCAGAGGGGGTGGAGCAGTGACCGGGATGGCTTGGAAGAGCGGGGTAATTGGCTGGATACAATTGGGGGAGAAAAAGGAAGAAAAATCCACAAAAAAAAAATGTCCCAAGCTGAAGTTTTTTTGGCAGTCCTACGGTTTTTTGGTCCCATCTTAAACACACTGACTATGCATCATGGCATGCAACAGTCTACTACTACTTTCGGCTGCTCCCGTTAGGGGTCGCCACAGCGGATCATCCGTTTCCATTTCTACCTGTCTTCTGCGTCTTCCTCTGTCACACCAGCCACCTGCATGTCTTCCCTCACCACATCCATAAACCTCCTCTTTGGCCTTCCTCTTCTCCTCTTCCCTGGCAGCTCCATATTCAGCATCCTTTTCCCAATATACTCGGCATCTCTCCTCCACACATGTCCAAGCCATCTCAATCTTGCCTCTCTTGCTTTGTCCCCAAACCGTCCAACCTTAGCGGTCCCTCTAATATAATCGCTCCTAATCCTGTCCTTCTTCGTTACTCCCAGTGAAAATCTTAGCATCTTCAACTCTGCCACCTCCAGCTCCGCCTCCTGTCTTTTCGTCAGTGCCACTGTCTCCAAACCATATAACATAGCTGGTCTCACAACCATCTTGTAAACTTTCCCTTTAACTCTTGCTGATACCCTTCTGTCGCAAATCACTCCTAACACACTTCTCCACCCACTCCAACCTGCTTGCACTCTCTTTTTCACCTCTCTACTGCACTCCCCGTTACTTTGGACAGTTGACCCCAAGTATTTAAACTCAAATGCCTTTGTCACCTCCACTCCTTGCATCCTGACCATTCCACTGTCCTCTCTCTCATTCACGCATAGGTATTCCGTCTTGCTCCTACTGACTTTCATTCCTCTTCTCTCCAGTGCATACCTCCACCTCTCCAGGCTCTCCTCAACCTGCACCCTACTCTCGCTACAGATCACAATGTCATCCGCGAACATCATCGTCCATGGAGACTCCTGCCTGATCTTGTCCGTCAACCTGTCCATCACCATTGCAAACAAGAAAGGGCTAAGAGCCGATCCTTGATGTAATCCCACCGCCACCTTGAACCCATCTGTCATTCCAACCGCACACCTCACCATTGTCACACTTCCCTCATACGTATCCTGCACCACTCCTACATACTTCTCTGCAACTCCTGACTTCCTCATACAATACCACACCTCCTCTCTCGGCACTCTGTCATAAGCTTTCTCTAAATCTACAAAGACACAATGCAACTCTTTCTGGCCTTCTCTATACTTCTCAATCAACATTCTCAACGCAAACATCGCATCTGTGGTGCTCTTTCGTGGCATGAAACCATACTGCTGCTCGCTGATCGTCACCTCTCCTCTTAACCTAGCTTCTATTACTCTTTCCCAAATCTTCATGCTGTGGCTGATCAACTTTATACCTCTGTAGTTGTTACAGTTCTGCACATCGCCCTTGTTCTTGAAAATCGGTACCAGTATGCTTCTTCTCCACTCCTCAGGCATCCTCTCACTTTCCAGGATTGTGTTAAACAATCTAGTTAAAAACTCCACTGCCATCTCTCCTAAACATCTCCATGCCTCCACAGGTATGTCATCAGGACCAACTGCCTTTCCATTCTTCATCCTCTTCATAGCTGCCCTCACTTCCTCCTTGCTAATCCGCTGAACTTCCTGATTCACTATCCCTACATCATCCAACCTTCTCTCTCTCTCATTTTCTTCATTCATCAGCCCCTCAAAGTATTCCTTCCACCTTCTTAGCACACTTTCCTCACTTGTCAGCACATTTCCATCTCTATCCTTGATCGCCCTAACTTGCTGCACATCCTTTGCAGCTTGGTCCCTCTGTCTAGCTAATCGGTACAAGTCCTTTTCTCCTTCCTTAGTGTCTAATCTGTCATACAGCTCACCATATGCCTTTTCCTTTGCCTTTGCCACCTCTCTCTTTGCTTTACGCTGCATCTCCTTGTACTCCTGTCTACTTTCTTCATCTCTCTGACTATCACACTTCTTCTTTGCCAACCTTTTCCTCTGTATAATTTGCTGTACTTCCTCATTCCACCACCAAGTCTCCTTGTCTTCCTTCCTCTGTCCTGATGACACACCAAGTACCTTCCTAGCTGTCTCCCTAACTATTTCTGCAGTGGTTTTCCAGCCATCTGGCAACTCTTCACTACCACCCAGTGCCTGTCTTAACTCCTGCCTGAACTCCACACAACAGTCTTCCTTCTTCAACTTCCACCATTTGATCTTCGGCTGTGTCTTCACTCGCTTCCTCTTCTTGGTCTCCAAAGTCATCCTACAGACCACCATCCGATGCTGCCTAGCTACGCTCTCCCCTGTCACCACCTTGCAGTCTCCAATCCCTTTTAGATGGCGCCCTCTACATAAGATATAGTCCACCTGTGTGCACTTTCCTCCACTCTTGTACGTCACCCTGTGTTCCTCCCTCTTCTTGAAATATGTATTCACCACAGCCATTTCCATCCTTTTCGCAAAATCGACCACCATCTGTCCTTCCACATTTCTCTTCTTGACTCCATACCTTCCCATCACCTCCTCATCACCTCTGTTCCCTTCACCAACATGTCCATTGAAGTCCGCTCCAATCACCACTCTCTCCTCCTTGGGTACCCTCTCCACCATGTCGTCCAACTCATTCCAGAATTCTTCTTTTTCATCCATCTCACACCCAACTTGCGGGGCATATGCGCTGATAACATTCAGCAATAAACCTTCAATTTCCAGCTTCATACTCATCACTCTGTCTGACACTCTCTTCACCTCCAGCACGCTCTTGACATACTCTTCCTTCAGAATGACCCCTACCCCATTTCTCCTCCCATTCACACCATGGTAGAAGAGTTTGAACCCACCTCCGATACTCCTGGCCTTACTCCCCTTCCACCTGGTCTCTTGCACACACAGTATGCCTACCTTTCTTCTTTCCATCATGTCAGCCAGCTCTCTCCCTTTACCAGTCATAGTGCCAACATTCAAAGTTCCAACTCTCACCTCCACATGCCTACCCTTCCTCCTCTCTAGCTGCCTCTGGACATGCTTTCCCCCTCTCCTTCTCCTTCGCCCAACAGTAGCATAGTTTCCACCGACACCCTGCTGGTTAACAGTACCGGTGGCGGTCGTTGGTAACCCGGGCCTCGACCGATCCGGTATGTAAGTCTTATTTATGATCCGCATATTTGATTTGGCAAAGATTTTACGCCGGATGCCCTTCCTGACGCAACCCTCCCCATTTGTCCGGGCTTGGGACCGGCACTAAGGATGCACTGGCTTGTGCATCCTCAATGGCTGGGTTCATGGCATGCAACAGTGAATACCTGAAATGAATGTGAACCCTCTACTAATATACTTGCCAAACAATGATAAATTGCTCTGAAAACTTGTTTGTGAAAAGATGGATGTGTTTTTCCAACTTGGCAACAAAGCCTTTATTCAAATATCAGCTCATCCAACTTCTTCCTCCTGTCATGAGAGACACGGTTGAACTCAGAGTGTCACCCCAGTGAGTGATGTACCTTCATCTTCCTCTCCATCTTTCAGCCCAGCCTCAGAGTGTGGGTCTGATAGCGGGGACGGTGGCCACGGGGGTCCTGGCTGTCATCATATGTTCCCTGCTCGTCGTGGTCACGCTCTTCTACTGGAGGAACAAGAACAAGTACGAAGAGGAGGAGATCCCCAATGAGATCAGGTTTAACTTCAACCAATTCAACCAGTACTATTTATGTACATGTCTCCTCGACAGGATGCAGGCATAGAAAGCTAAAACCAACAGTTTTCCCATGTGTAGAGACACATAGTATCTGTAAGTTAAATGGCTTAGTGCCCCGGCAAAGGTCAAGCAGGAGTTTGAAATGCTTTTCAGACTTTCAGATTATGTGACAGTGTGGACTATTGCATGTGTATTTTAAATGATAATGAGATGTGTAATGCAACAGCCTTAATGTGCTTTTTTCTTGTAGAATACTATATATTCCATCCCTATAATCATAAAGATGCAATACAGACAACCCAGAGCAGTAAATTGGGTTTTAAGTTTGGAGCTTCCGGTCTACTTTTATCTCCCTGCATTCCCGACAGCATTTTATTACCCATCACAGCCTAATTTGACTTTCTGAGCAGTCTGTGAGGTCTTGTGACTTGTATTAATGGGCTGCAATTTCTCCCCTGAATAAAACTATGAGTCAATTTGAACATAAGTCATTGTTCAAACATTTCAGCCTTTGGTTGGCTGGGGGATAACATCAGTCTCATTTGGGGTACGACAACATTTCTGCACTCAGACTTTTCTCTTCTGGCCTTCTGCTTTCCCCCCACTTGTTCAGCAAATCACTACTGTCTTTTTGCCATTTATCAAATGATTTGCTTGGAAAGTAACATTCAAATGAATGGGGTCTGAACTAATTGGAGCTCATTGTCTTGGTTCTGTAAGTTTAATTTCAACAACTCTACTGAGTATTTCTGGGCGGCCTCTTTGTAATTGTTGCTGTCAATGCAACCTTTTAGTTTTCCCCATTGGTACGGTGGTGATTGTTTGAAATGTTACATCACTCATTATGAAATTATCTGTAGCCAAGTATGAGTAAAGGCAAATTTTATGTTTCAAGTGCTGGAATAGGCTCCAGCACCCCCACGACCCCGAAAGCAGGATAAGCGGTTCAGATAATGGATGGATGGATGGATGGATGTTCATTACAACTTAAACCCACCCCCATGTTTTTTTTAACCAGTAATTGTGATTAGAGTAACCATGATGAATACTTGACACTAATGTCTTTGACTGCATCACCAATGTCTTTTTCTACATCAGTGATGTTTTCAGACTCGTCTCCCTTAGTATATGCTGGTTCAGTGGAGAAAGAAAAAAAATGGTTATTCAGATCTGTATTTTTAACTAGCCAGTGATCAAACAGGACACATTTCTTGTTTTGTATATTGAGAGCACAGTGAATAATTATAGTACTAGTTAGTAAGGCTATGAAATCAAAATGAAAGGGAAAAAACCTTGTAAAGAAGTTTAATCTCATAAAACCTTAAGATGAAATTCTAATACCATATCAAAACCATGTAATGGGGCGTCCGGGTAGCATAGCGGTCTATTCCATTGCCTGCCAACATGGGGAACGCCTGTTCAACTCTCCATGTTACCTCCGGCTTGGTCGGGTGTCCCTACAGACACAATTGGCTGTGTCTGCGGGTGGGAAGCCGAATGTGGGTATGTGTCCTGGTCACTGCACTAGCTCCTCCTCTGGTCGGTCGGCGCGCCTGTTCGGGGGGGAGGGGGAACTGGGGGGAATAAGCGTGATTCTCTCATGCGCTACGTCCCCCTGGTGAAACTCCTCACTGTCAGGTGAAAAGAAGCGGCTGGCGACTCCACGTGTATCAGAGGAGACGTGGTAGTCTGCAGCCCTCCCCGGATCGGCAGAGGGGGTGGAGCAGCTACCGGGACGTGGGGTAATTGGCCAGGTACAATTGGGGAGAAAAAAAAGGGGGGGGCATAGTTTTCAACAAAATGCAAGTTAAATCAATAAAAAACATCCAAATCCCATTTGGAAAAATTATAAATTGGGGTTATATTTTGATGTATTTCAAGTAATATTCAATAAGGTGTTCATGTTTTCCTTGTTATGCTGGCTGATGTCTCTTTAATGTCTTCCCTCCACAGAGAGGATGACCTTCCTCCTAAGAGGTCATCATCAGTGAAGGCCTTCCATGCGGACGCCTCATCTTCGGAGAATGACACATTGACGTCCACCAACACCTACAACAGCCGCTACTGGCACAACCCCAAGCCCAACTACGACACCAACTCCTACACGCGCTATAACGGAGACACACGCCAGACCTTCTCTACTGCTGCCCACGGCACACATGGACATAGCCACAATCAAAGCACAGGGCACGGCCACAACGCAGCCCCAACGGCACCCGGTTCGGCTCCATTGTCCCGACACGCCCAGCCAACGGCAGCGACAACGTCATCGGCCTTCGCCAATGGCAGCCACACACTCCCGCCGCCCAAGACCCTGGTGGTCACCACAAACTCCGCCCCCTCCCCGCCCACTATGGTGCGCAGCAACGGCACGGTGAGCCTCAAGCAGGTCGCGCCGCTGTCTCACGGCCAGCACACGCACTCGTACGCAGTGAGCCAGGCCACGCTGGAGCGGATGGGAGCCGTGCCTGTCATGGTGCCCGCTCAGAGCAGAGCAGGCTCGCTGGTCTGAGATGGGACCCTTTTACCACTGTGACCTTTGACACGCAAGACTATAGGTGAGTGCTGTCCCGCTGCTGCTGAGACTGTAAGCACTGAAGCAGCCTATGCCCCTTTACAAACCTCTCTTTCTGTACTCTTTTACTCGCTACCTTTTTATCTGACTTCTAACTGGATTTTGCAGTACAGACTATATCTAATGCCAACTCCTCGATGACGAGATCTTTTGTTGTTTCGACAAGCAGCACCTGGTATTTCAACAAATCCCATAGGCTGTTATCCCTGGCAAGTGTGGTTGAATTCACTGGGGTTTTATTTCTGCTAACAGAGGCAAAGAACGTTATTTTTCAAACAAAACGAGAGTTTCACAATACTGAAGAAATATTTCCTGGAGAAATTGAATTCTTGGATCTTCTGAAGGGGTATATTGGGGACGATTGTGTGGTTTTGGACTCGAGGCAACAAAACACATTTTCATCACGCCGTGTGCGCATCATGCATGGTCAGACTGAAGCAAGCCTGGATTCCCACATGAACACATTTGAATATGCACGTGCATTTTGTCCAATAATAACAAATCAGTTTGAGATTATTTGCAATATTTTCATCTCAAAGCTATTTTGATGATGAAGATGGTTATAGGCTGTGGTGACGATGAGGAAATTATATATGAATGAATGAAATGATGAATGTTATAAAGGTGTACCTGATGTGATCTAAATGATAAAAGTAAATGAGTAAAGAAACGGTGGTTGAAATGGCCTTAGAAGCTTGGTGAGAGAGACTGTGGGGTTTTTGCAGGGTGCAATACACGGGTGCTTGCCATTATGGTTTAGTGTATCAAGGTACACCGTACTTTATTATACTCAAAACACTCAGTTTTTTGCACTTTCCGAAGAAATTTTTATATCAAAACTGCTGTCTAATAAACAATAGCTCAGTCTTACTAATGTAATGCTTTGCCGCTAAAAACTGAAACCTTCTGCACATACTACTGTATACTGCAGGGTCTGTAAAGAAATGCAGATGGCAACTGGAAGGCAAGTAGGTGTAATTAACACGGTTGCTGGACTTTGTGGAGAGGCGGAACAATGCTCTTGGCATGGAAAGCCATTGTTGCTTGATTTAAACTTGAAACAGCAGACAGACCTAGGTCATCCATGCCGTGAGTGTTAACCTGCTGTTGACTCATTTCTAATCCAGTCACATCAGCGCTGCTTTGAAAAGACAAGGAGATAATGGATGAAGTCGATTCTTGGTTTTTAAAATGTTTTGAAGAGGAAAAAAAATCTGTTTAAAGGGGATTTTCTCTTGAAAATGGCTAATAGCTACTGTTTTGTACTGTACATATTGTAACTACTACTGCTAGGCTAGATGATAAATTGAAGAGAATTACACGTGTTGGATGCATATTTTACAACTCATGTGTCTTAATTGAAAACTGTCTTTTTCTAAGACAGCACCCCGCTGAATTTGTTTTGTGAGATAGGGTTGGTTAAAATGAAGGATTGTTTTGTTTTTGCTTTATTTTCCATTTCATTATGACTGATTGCCATTTTTTTTTTGCAAATTCTAAGGCGAAGTAGGTATAAACACTGCAAAAGCCATGTTTTTCTATAAAAAGTAAAAATGTCAAATTAAATTCGGTTACAGACATTTGTATCACACTAAATTTATTTAAATCTACTGTATTTATCTTACAACCAAATTTTTCAACTCAACTATGATATTTCAAGAGATGCTATCCAAATATGACAAGTGAACTCCACTGTCTACTGGATTAGTTCCTACTGAAGTGTAACAATCACTGGTAATATCATTATTATCACATTATGCTCAAGTTTAACCAGTCCCCATTTCTTAGGGCTCTATTTTCATGAAACTGGGCACAGGTTGCACATGGGTGTGCAGCATGGTGCAGTTGATGAGGAGATTGGATTAGGATGAATACAGTATAATCAGGTGGAGTTGGGGCATCGAATCAGCTCATCTCCATCCATCTATCCATTAGCCGAACCGCTTGTCAGCATTCATCACACAGGGCCCTCACACAGGGCCCACACACACACATACACACACACACACACACACACACACACACACACACACACACACACACACACACACACACACACACACACACACACACACACACACACACACACACACACACACACATTCATACCTATGGACAATTTAGTATGGCCGATTCACCTGACCAACATGTCTTTGGACTGTGGGAGGAAACGGGAGCACCCAGAGGAAACCCACGCAGACACGGGGAGAACATGCAAACTCCACACAGAGGATGACCCAGGACGACCCCCAAGGTTAGACTAGGTTAGACCCTGGGGCTTGAACCTAGGACCTTCTTGCTGTGAGGAGACTAACCACTGCGCCACCGTGCCACCTCAGCTCATCTCATACCCTTTAAATGCACTGTGGTGTAGCACATTGTCAATTTCTTGATGAATGAAGAGGGAAGTCTATCAGAACCACTCTCCACTGATTAATTTGGGTGAATGAAATTTGGCAGCGGTAAATTCTCCCCCTGTACCACCACTGTCTTCCAATTATATACTCTATTTCTGTAGACTGTGACAAAACTAAATATACATTTGAAGGAGCACGCAAAAAGATCATCATTAAACCGCCTCGCTTCCAATACTCACAAACTGACTTCAGTTTTGTCACCTCGTGCACAAGCCTACAGAGACTGACAATGGACACAATAATCTAGAGTCTGACACGGGGTTTATTTTAATATCCCGATCCCGTAAGTCAGTAAAACAAATTCACTGTATTGAAAGTAGAATTGACTTCTGTCTCACAGGGAATCCATGGGAGTCCTGTGACCCGCAGGATACCAGATGTCAAGCTTTGGTATGGACAGTTTGAACTAGTAGATACATCTGTCTGGACCAAACAGATGTTCACTTTGTCAAGTTAGGCTGAATATTCCATGCACCATGATGAGCACAAATTCTTTGATTCACGTCAAATTCAACAGCCACATATGGATGTTTGTGGGATTAATTTACTCAGAGCGATGCATTCAGCTAGTTGCTGTTATTAATTCAATGGGTGAAATGCATAGGCTTACATCCATTAAAGCACATTGGGTTAGATGTTCTTGTGTGTACTCACCTAGATTTCTGCATGAAAATATCTCAATACACCTGCATCTGTGCTTAGACTGGTCTGAGCCAGTAGAGGTGCAATTTCAAGCCAAAATGGACACCAAAATTGTACTGTGCCAATGGATCTGTATTAACACCCCCAGCCACACCACCACACCCATCTCGGTGCAGGCAGGTTCCTTTCAAGCCACAAAATTACCAAACGGATGCCTGCGGAAACTGCTTGCATTTGCGCCTCCACCGGTTCTGCACCAGCACGAAAATAGAGCCCTCTGTGCATGTACTAAATGCACAGCAACAATAACTATCTTCCAGATATGCAATATTTAAAAGTTGTTTGTTATTTGTCAATGAAGTATTATAAACCTGTTATTTTTTTTTAATTTTTGACTGTTTTTCTTCTGATTTGTGTATTTTTTTTAATGAATTTCGCAATATCCATTCTGTAATTTCTTGGCATCAAAACTAACAAATTTGTTATGCTAACAAATTTGTGCTCGGACATTTTAAAATCTGCTCACACTGTAACAAATATGGTTGCATCTCTTTTCAGTCACCATTATTAGACGTGTTATTATCCCCTCCAGAGGTACTGATTGAATGCATCAGTTTTTCTGGAATTAAAGAACAATAATAAAATGATTTCATTTGTTGATGACTATTGCCATATACTGGTAGATATGCTCAAATGAATGAAGTGTTCTCAGAGTATACTGAAATGAGAGGAAAATAAATTGCCATGTGAGTTGGTAGTAAAACCAATCTGCTGTAGTATCAAATCATGTTTTAAACTCATCAATGAAAGCAATAGAAATAGCTAAGAGAATGCCCTGTAAACCCAAATGAATATTCAGATCGCTTTACCAGCTCAGGAGATGTCCAAATTTCCAAATTATGGAGGCCATTTAGTTCAATGCAAATTCATGCTAGTTCCATATATTATACTCAGTTGGTGCTAGTCACACTTCATGCATTTCCATCACAGTTGTTGTCCAAGATGTAAATCCCATGAGATAACCTCCCACCAAGGTTACTCCTGCCTGTGGGTATGGTTTGTAGATTTGATGCTTTCTTATAGACTGCATCAAGCAAAAATGTATGCAAATAGTTTTCCATCCGCTTTCTGACCCAGAACAATTTACAGCTCATTTTATGCACTGACACACTGTAGTTGAAAGATAATGGCTAGACAGTACTGACATGTACAATGTTTGAGAGAAGTGGTATTTTTGAAAACTAATACTTAAATAAATGCTAATATTTGAAGGGGGGGTGAGATTAATGTAGCTGTAGATCTCTATTCCATTAACAGCCCCAAGATTATCAGTTGTGACCTATCTACTTTGATTGACAATTATTTTATTGGTTAATCACACACACACACACACACACACACACACACACACACACACACACACACACACACACACACACACACACACAGTTGATAAGGTCAGTGTTTATCACTGATGCTGACATGATGGAGAACGATGAACAGCCAGACTTCCCAGTCTCTGGAAAAAAAGCAATTAATATGACTTTGTTGCTCAGTTTTTTATTTAGCTGTTCTCACCATCTCTCATGGCTATGTCCCTTAAGTTTTTTTTAATTTTTTAAATTTTACTTTTTTTTCTTTTCTTGTTATTAGTTAAAAAATCATCTACAGCAGTCAGAGTCCCTCATCTGTGTTGACAGGATGACCATGAGGAGACCTCATCCACACCTTGCAGCTGCATCCTACAATACAGAAAACCTATCTGAATTATGAAATCCCAAATGAGGATCATTCTGGATTCTGCTGGGTCTCCGTCCACAGCCCCACTCCAATGAAGTTTATGAAAGAATTAGGAAAAAAAATCCCCGTTTTGGCAAAACAGGAATCTAGTTGGTTTATATTTATGTTGTGTGACTAAGTGTACTTAATGATTATTTAAAGGAAAGATCTGTTATGTTAAACTTTTTTAATCTCAGAGACTATTCTCTGATCTCAGCACTGGCTGGGTAACACTTGATTAACTTCTGATATGGAACTTCGGTAGTTTGTCAGTCTGTTCGTACAAGTGACATTCTGTAGAGATACAGCTTGATCGGAAATGAGCGGGTGAGCATTCATTTTGATTTTACTTATAGACATTTTTCACATTTTTAGGCACATGTTTGATATTTTCATTTCTATGTGGCCTATGCTGCTGCTTCGTGTGCAGTACCTCTGTCCAGCAGTTGAGACTAGTTTCCGTTGCTCAGGTCAACCTGTATCGTGAGTGTGCAGATGTTGGATTGTTTCTTTTTAAGACATGGACAGATGTTGAGCAGTCTACGATAGACTTCAATCAAGGAGGGAATCAAACACAAACTGGAACCCAACAGAAGCCAGAATGTGTTTAGGATGCTCCTCATAGGATGTGGGCTGCAAGGCATGGATACACACTGTGTCCTCTGATGGTATAACCGTCACCTTCTGAGATCTCACCGACTTAAAAAACATCTCATCTACCCAGGCCATTAGGTATTCATCAGGTGGTATGTGGACTGTGTATATACAGAAAAAGTGATATATTATTTGATATATTGCCAATTAATACAACCAACTTGTAAATATGTAAAATAGATATCTTGTTCTTACTGTTGGATTGGTATGAAATATAAAAACACTGGAAGTTGTAGTGAATAAATAATGTTAATACATTCTAAACAGGAGCATGCCTGTTTGTTTGTTTGTTGTGTGCCGTTTAAGAGACAAAGCATTTCATCTTACACAGACAAGAGATTTACGCTCAGTACAAACGTGAAGCGCATGTCCTTATTCTGTGCATAAGGGGTTATGTTTTTGTTTTTTTGTATTTTTTTTCGTATTTTTTATTTCTCATATTTTTCTGAAAAAAAATCAATTTATCATGTTCATTAAGCATAAACAGATTTTTTTTTTAGAAAAATATAAGGAATCTATGAAGAAAGTAACCCCAAGTGACCAGACACTAAAAATGGTTCAATAAGAAAAAGGATCTAGCGCAAAAACTAGAATGAGCTGAGGGAAAGAAATGCTATATTTCAGTTCAGAACTAGTCAAATTTAAAAAAGATAAAATAAAATGTGGTGTTAAGAGTGTCTATGCCTGGTATTTCTATTTGGAAGAAAAATACTGTAAAATTAATTTTGCAATTTTGGTGCATTTCTGGAAAATTCCAATTTAACAAACAAATGAGGCATAAAAGATGGAAGTTATCACTAATTTCACATTTCAGATGCATAGCGAAAGACAGATTACACTGACACCAAATTTCATTAAATTTAAATGAACAGTAAAAAGTTCTGCCACATGTTTTTATTGTAATTTTTATTGTCTCTGAGATTAAATGGGTTAAATGACGGGCTGCCTCAGGTTTTGTGATAATCCAAGAGTCACTGAATAGTTAATGCTCAGAATTTATGTATTAGTTGCCTCCAAGTTCACAGAGTGAGAGATATAATCCATTTACACCGATCAGCCAAAACATTAAAACCATTGACAGGTAAGTGAATAACATTGATTATCTCATTACAATGGCACCTGTCAAGGGGTGGGATACATTATGTAGCAAGTGATCAGTTCTTGAAGTTGATGTGTTGGAAGCAGGAAAAATCAGCAAGCATAAGGATCTGAGTGACTTTGGAAGGGCCAAATTGTGATGGCTAGACGACTGGGTCAGAGCATCTCCAAAACGGCAGGTTATGTGGGGTGTTCCCAGTATGCAGTGGTCAGTACCTACCAGAAGCAGTCAAAGGAAGGACAACCGGTGAACCGGCGACAGGGTCATGGGCACCCAAGGCTCGTGAATGAGCCTTGGGTATGCGTGGGGAGCAAAGGCTAGCCTGTGTGGTCTGATCCAACAGAAAAGCTACTGTAGCTCAAATTTGCTGAAAAAGTTAATGCTGACTATGATAGACAGGTGTCAGAACACCCAGTGCATCACAGCTTGTTGTGTATGAGGCTGCGTAGCTGCAGACCAGTCAGAGTGCCCTTGATGACCCCTGTCCACCATCGAAAGCGCCTACAATGGGCATGTGAGTGTCAGAACTTGACCATGGAACAGTGGAAGAGGTAGCCTGGTCTGACGACTTGCATTTTCTTTTACATCATGTGGCTGGGTGCATGTGTGTCATTTACCTGGGGAAGAGATGGTACCAGGATGCACTATGGGAAGAAGGCAAGCCGGTGGAGGCAGTGTGATTCTTTAGGCAATGTTCTGCTGGGAAACCTTGGGTCCTGGCATTCATGTGTATGTTGCGTTGACACGTACCACCAACCTAAACATTGCTGCAGACCAAGTACACCCTTTCATGACAACAGTATTACCTGATGGCTATGGCTGATGAGTGATGAAACATTTCTCTCACTAAACATTGTGTCCAGATGAACTGATTCAACTTTCTGGGATATATGTCTTTAACCATAATATATTATTTTTATTGAATACACGATATGCTCCTAAAATGAACAAACATTGTGTTTTTGAAGATAAAAAAGATACTTGTATCCGGTGTCTCTCTAATGCATCTGTCATTTTGTTTTTCTCTATTTGCAAATCCATGAAGATATTATCTTCATGGATTTGCAAATTAGATTAGCAAGGAAGAAGTGAGGGCAGCCATGAAGAGGATGACGAGTGGAAAGGCAGTTGGTCCTGATGACATACCTGTGGAGGCATGGAGATATTTAGGAGAGATGGCAGTGGAGTTTTTAACTAACTTAACTAGTTTAACACAATCTTGGAAAGTGAGAGGATACCTGAGTGGAGAAGAAGCATACTGGTACCAATTTTCAAGAACAAGGGCGATGTGCAGATCTGTAGCAACTACGGAGGTATACAGTTGATCAGCCACAGCATGAAGATATGGGAAACAGTAATAGAGGCTAGGTTAAGAGGAGAGGTGATGATTAGCGAGCAGCAGTATGGTTTCAAGCCACGAAAGAGCACTACAGATGCAATGTTTGCTTTGAGAATGTTGATTGAGAAGTATAGAGAAGGCCAGAAGGAGTGACATTGTGTCTTTGTAGATTTAGAGAAAGCATACAACAGGGTGCCGAGAGAGGAGGTGTGGTATTGTATGAGGAAGTCGGGAGTTGCAGAGAAGTATGTAGGAGTGGTGCAGGATATGTATAAGGGAAGTGTGACAATGGTGAGGAATACAGTTGGAATGACAGATGGGTTCAAGGTGGAGGTGGGAGTACATCAAGGATCGGCTCTGAGCCCTTTCTTGTTTGCAATGGTGATGGACAGGTTGACGAACGAGATCAGGCAGGAGTCTCCATGGACTATGATGTTCGCGGATGACACTGTGATCTGTAGTGAGAGTAAGGAGCAGGTTGAGGAGAGCCTGGATAGGTGGAGGTATACACTGGAGAGAAGAGGAATGAAAGTTAGTAGGAACAAGACAGATTACCTATATGCATGAATGAGAGGGAGGAAAGTGGAATGGTCAGGATGCAAGGAGTGGAGGTGACAAAGGCATCTGAGTTTAAATACTAGGGGTCAACTGTCCAAAGTAACGGGGAGTGCAGAAGAGAGGTGAAGAGTGCAGGCAGGGTGGAATGGGTGGAGAAGAGTGTCAGGAGTGATTTGCGACAGAAGGGTACAAACAAGAGTTAAAGGGAAGGTTTACAAGATGGTTGTGAGACCAGCTATGTTACATGGTTTGGAGACAGTGGCACTGACGAAAAAGAAAGGAGGTGGAGCTGGAGGTGGCAGAGTTGAAGATGCTAAGATTTTCACTGGGAGTGACGAAGAGGGACAGGATTAGGAATGATTATATTAGAGCAGGGGTCAGGAACCTTTTTGACTGGGAGAGCCATAAAAGCCAAATATTTCTAAATATATTTCATTGAGAGCCATATAGTATTTTTAATGTATAATAAATTAAATATGTCTTACTTTTAATGCGACTTCTGGTGCTGCATGGTGCGTATCGAAGTGCCGCTTTATATTTGACCGTTTCATCGATGCAATTTTATCATTGCATATTAGACATACCGCAGATCCTGCTCTCTCCACAAATGCAAATTCCTCTGTGCACGCAGCCTGGAATGCACGGTAATCATCGTCTTTTATTCTTTTCGCCATCTTTTCCGTTACAAGGGTTGAAGCGGATAAACTAGCTGGCTATCTGATAAAATTGATTTCTTCAACTTTACAATGACCCGGACATGCTCGCGAGCCATTGGTTCCCGACCCGACCCACGGGTGACCCGTGAAATTTATCTTCAAAACTAATTTCTGTTTACTTTAAAATGACAGTATTATTAAGAAATATCACAAGTATTTTAAAATCAGTTCCAAACTGATTTTTTTTTTCAACTCAAAATTGTCTGGGAGCCATATGCCGTCACCGGAAGAGCCATATATGGCTCGCGAGCCATAGGTTCCCGACCGCTGTATTAGAGGGACCGCTCAAGTTGGATGGTTTGGAGACAAAGCAAGAGAGGCAAGATTGAGATGGCTTGGACATGTGTGGAGGAGAGATGCTGGGTATATTGGGAGAAGGGTGCTGAATATGGAGCTGCCAGGGAAGAGGGAAAGAGGAAGGCCAAAGAAGAGGTTTATGGATGTGGTGAGGGAAGATGTGCAGGTGGCTGGTGTGACAGAGGAAGATGCAGAAGACAGGAAGAAATGGAAATGGATGATCCGCTGTAGCGACTCCTAATGGGAGCAGCCAAAAGTAGTAGTAGTAGTAGTAGTAGTAGTAGTCGATGAAGATAATATTTTACCCAGCTGTACACTTTCCTCATTGAATCTGCATTTGAAGAATAGTATGAGCTTAAGAGATCTCCTAGTGGCCTAACATTCTTCAAAGATAGTTTCATAAAGTGCTTGGTTTCTGTGAATGTGTTTGTTAAAGGAAACGGGGAACGGTTTGTTTCGGCAACAGTGGGTTCTTAAGTCAATTCAAATCATGAACCAGGGCTTTCAGATGTGGTGTGTGAATGTGACTTGCTTGTCATGGTGTTGGCTTATTGATTATCAATGCAAATCAAGTGTGAAACTGCTCTCCTAAATAGTATCAACAAAATCATTCATATTGAATTGAAGCTATTCTCTACTGACTCACTGCAAGGAACAGTGCTGCCTCTCACATCTCATTATGTCTTCATCTTGTGATGAAACATTGGCCAGTTTTGACAAACTATTTATCCACAGGAATGTTCTTGAAATAATCCAGCCTTGAAATTTCTTGTTTTGGGAAAGTACAGTAAAGATACCGAGAAGACAGACTGGACCTGATAAAACTTGGATGATCCCTGTGGAGAGATGAGTTAAGTGCAGCAATTGCAGAAAATAGAATACAGCCAAGATATATAAAAAAAAGAAGAATAAAAACATAGATGGAAATGGAAATAAAGTGGACACAAAACATGTTGTAACCAGCAGAGTAAAAGTAGAGGTGTGTCGAGTTAAAGCTCTCGAGAATATATTCAAACAGAGCATTTGTGCTTGGTTTGTAAATGCAGCAGGAAAAGCAGCAATATAACGGTAACAACAATGTAACAACACTGTAGGAACAACGTAACAATGATGTGACAACAATGTAACAATGTAACAACATAACAATTACATAACAATATAACAACTACATAACAAATAACAATATAACAGCAATATAATAACCACGTACAGCATCTAATGTGTAGATCAAAAACATTATGAGTTGAGATGAATAATATTTTCTTTCAACACAGACACATTGAACAACACACTTTCGTGGCCTGTAAGGCATCATGCTGCTGCTCTCATCCAGACATCGCCAATAAACTAGCCATTTCAATTGTTCCTTCCACCATCGAATGAACCTGACAAGGTATTGTGTTATTCCAGGTCACCTTTACATGCCTTTTTTATTCTACAGCCCGACATTTTGTCTAATTGATGAAACCTTGAAGGCATATATGTTTTGTAATTAATGCTTTGCCTTTCACACAAATAATGAAACAATTGTGTATTTTTGCCAAGAAGGCAAGATCGTTCTGCTTTCCATAGACTAAATAACACAAGTGGTGTACATGTCTGGATGGACAGTTTCCCCAGAAATTTGTGAAATTGTGTGACTAGACCAAGTAATATTTGGGGGGGGGGTGCATGTGTGCGTGCATGCATTTTTGTGTGTGTGTGATTTTTTTTCAACAAACATTGTTACTTCATCTGAAATTCATTAAAATAATTTATTACACAAGTCAAGTCAAGCAGTGGAATTGAGTTCTTCAAAGTAATCATTAAGAGCTCATTCAGTATTTATGGACTGTGGTTTTCTAAAATTCAGCTGATGGATTTAGATCAATGGATTTCCTCCGTGAAGACTCAGAGTCACTTTTCAAACTCCATGTTCAATTGGGATTAGGAATAAATAGGGCTTCCAGACAGATCTTATGCATTTACCATCTACAGATGAGATAGGCAGCCTGGTGTATGCATGTTGGACTTTGGTAGTACATATTCATGTGTGTGTGTGTGTGTGTGTGTGTGTGTGTGTGTGTGTGTGTGTGTGTGTGTGAGTTTATGCACTAAAGTAATACATAGAGAAACCAGAACTAGGCTTAATAAGCTTATATGTAGGAGTTTAAGAAAAACAAAGCAAATGAACATATCTAAATTACGGTGGTGTCAGATCTCCATCATGATTAAATACTTACAAACCCCAATTCCAATGAAGTTGGGACGTTGTAAAAAATGTAAATAAAAACAGAATACAATGATTTGCAAATCATTTCCGACCTACACTACAAAGACAAGATATTTAATGTTCAAACTGATAAACTTTATTGTTTTTTTTGCAAATATTCACTCATTTTGAATTTGATGTCTGCAACACATTCCAAAAAAGCTGGTGCAGGGGCATGGTCACCACTGTGTTACATCACCTTTCCTTTTAACAACACTCAATAAGCATTTGGGAACTTGAGGACAATAATTGTTGAAGCTTTGTAGGTGGAATTCTTTCCCATTCTTGCTTGATGGACGACTTCAGTTGCTCAACAGTCCGGGGTCTCCGTTGTCGTATTTTGCGCTTCATAATGCCACACATTTTCAATGGGAGACAGGTCTGGACTGCAGGCAGGCCAGTCTAGTACCCGCACTCTTTTACTACGAAGCCACGCTGTTGTAACACATGCAGAATGTGGCTTGGCATTGTCTTGCTGAAATAAGCAGGGACGTCCCTGAAAAAGACGTCGCTTGGATGGCAGCATATGTTGCTCCAAAACCTGTATGTACCTTTCAGCATTATGGTGCCTTCACAGATGTGCAAGTTACCCATGATGCCATGGGCACTAACACACCCCCATACCATCACAGATGCTGGCTTTTGAGCTTTGTGCTGATAACAATCTGGATGGTCCTTTTCCTCTTTAGCCCGGAGGACACAACGTCCATGATTTCCAAAAAAAAAACAATTTGAAATGTGGACTCATCAGACCACTGCACACTTTTCCACTTTGCGTCAGTCCTTCTCAGATGATCTTGGGCCCAGAGAAGCCGGCGGCGTTTCTGGGTGTTGTTGATATATGGCTTTCGCTTTGCATGGTAGAGTGTTAACTTGCACTTGTAGATGTAGCGACGAACTGTGTTAACTGACAATGGTTTTCCGATGTGTTCCTGAGCCCACATGGTAATATCCTTTACGGAATGATGTCAGTTTTTAATGCAGTGCTGCCTGAGGGGGTCGAAGGTCACGGCATTCAATGTTGGTTTTCGGCCTTGCCGCTTACGTGCAGAGATTTCTCCGGATTCTCTGAATCTTTTGATGATATTATGGACTGTAGATGATGAAATCCCTGAATTCCTTGCAATTGTACATTGAGAAACATTGTTCTTAAACTGTTGGACTATTTGCTCACGCAGTTGTTCACAAAGTGGTGAACCTCGCCCCATCCTTGCTTGTGAACGACTGAACCTTTCGGGGACGCTCCTTTTATACCCAATCATGACACTCACCTGTTTCCAACTGACCTGTTCACCTGTGGAATGTTCCAAACAGGTGTTTTTTGAGCATTCCTCAACTTTCCCAGTGTTTTGTTGCCCCTGTCCCAGCGTCTTTGGAACGTGTTGCAGGCATCAAATTCAAAATGAGTGAATATTTGCAAAAAACAATAAAGTTTATCAGTTTGAACAATAAATATCTTGTCTTTGTAGTGTATTCAATTAAATATAGGTCGAAAAGGATTTGCAAATCATTGTGTTCTGTTTTTATTCATGTTTTACACAACGTCCCAACTTCATTGGAATTGGGGTTTGTAAGAAATCACCACCGCTCCTTCTCTACCATTTTTACACGCCTGTAGTCTGACCCTCGCACCCATAAACTATATTAAAAAGACGGATGTGGCACCTGTAACGTCACCCATTGGTTTCTGAAGGGGTATTCGGGAGCCTGAAGTTTGGTTTTATGTTTTTATGTTTGCCGCCATCTTGTCAGTTGGTGGAGCCAGAAAATCAAAATTTGGGCAGTGGAGTGGACCATGGGTGGAGTTGGGGCGGGACTTCGGTGGGAAAACGGTTGACAATCAAGACAGATATATCAATTCGTTCATTATCCAAACCGCTTATCCTTACGCAGGGTCACGGGGATGCTGGAGCCTATCCCAGCAGTAATTGGGCGGCAGGCAGGGAGACACCATTAGTCCATGGGCCAGAGCCCAAAATTTCCTATTTCGGTACACTCAAGGTGGCAAAACTTACTTATAATTTTTGAAAGGATCCATGTCTGTAGATGATATTTTGGTATGATAACCATTCCTGAGTGGCAGCTGTATCACAGTTATCAGCTCATGAAGTTAACCACCCCCTAAAGTAAATTGCATTTGAGACGCTGGTGCATATCCTGGTTTAGCCTCATGGTCAGGACATTTTTCAATGTTCTATAATATTGTCTTTGGTATCATTTTAAAGGGGACCTTCTTAGCTTTCATTCAAGCCCTGTTGTGGATATTTCTCACAAATATAGAGGTCACTTGAGCTCTTCAACCCGTCAATAACACACATCTTTCTGCAATTTTCGCCTAAACTATATACTTTCTTTTAGCCCTGTGGCATCTAGGAATATCAGGGACGCAAAACACAAAAACTGGAATACTCACAGGACTGTAAAGATTCAGGAAATGTATAATATACCCATACTATTTCATTGTGTGAGGTGATTGTGAACCTTAAATTAGAAGGGCATTATTACTAAGAAACTAACTAGACCAAAGCCAGTTAGTGGGTCAGACCAGATATCGATATCACCCAAGGTGACACAACTTCACTGGTGCCATTTTATTTGGTACACTAACAGAAGTAAAATAATACATGATAACCTTTCCAAATGAGCAGCTATTTCATTTTTCTTTCAGGAAACCTGTTTCTGTGCCTCTCACGATTGTGTATTTGCCCAGATTTTTACAAATATAGCATTTCAACACCCCTGGTACTGATTAGCCTTGCTTAAACTCTGGGATAGTTCTTAGTTGGCCAACAACCAAGGATAACCAGTACTGTGTACTTCCATTCATTGTGCTAAGCTAGGCTAACGTGCAGCCAGATAGCTTTCTACTAAACACATATAGAGGAAACTGGTATCTATCTTCTTGTCTCACTCTGGAGAAGATTGTAAGCTAATTTCCCATAATGTTAGCATGTTCTTTTAATGTATATGTTAATATGATTAGTTAAAGTGGCTATGCGGAACTTTCATCTTGTGTTGATTTTAGCGGCCTCATGTGGACAAAATACAGCTGTTGCATAGCAACTAGGTAATGTATCTATTTGTGGCTATGTAAGATAAATAATGGTAATATGACGCTGGTGAAGCAAAGTAAACTTTGTTTTAGTAGTGTTCATACACCTAAGTTACATGTATTTGTTTGTATGTGGCAGGTGAAAACTGACTGAATATGGCCACTGGTGAACAAGCAAGTTTTTACCCAATACCAAATCGCCCACGGGTGGAGTGCATTATCCACTGTTCTGATGATACAGATAAGCTGGTTTCACTACAAAGTGTCGACTCATGGAGAACTCTGCTCAGGGCAGCTCAGATACGAAATCATGCACCAGTTTTGAAACTGGCAAAAGACATTCCTGAGGGACAGATTCCAGCAATCTACTACCACAGAAAGTGTCGCAGTATCTTCACTATGAAGCAAATTCTTGATGGCCTCCTTGCAAAAGAAAAGAAAAGTTGTGTCTCTGCTGAAGAGAAACAATCTAAGAGAGTAGCTCGACATGCTCCAAGTACATCTAGGACTTATGATGCAGAGTGCATATTTTGTCAGAAAAACAGCAAATATTCCAAGAGACAGAATACGAGAGAAGTACTGGTGCAGTGTCGAGAACTGCGAGCTGATGCAAAGATCAGGAGTGCAGCCACAAAGAAAAGGGACAGCAGAATCCTTGCCATTGTGAGTAGAGACCTTGTAGCAGCTGAAGGGCACTACCACAGGTCATGCTATAGACTTTACACCAAAGAAGAGGTTTCCAAAGGAGAGGTTGCCAGCAATGAAGATGATGATGCTGCAGCCCAGTATGAAGCTGCTGTGAATAAGGCATACAATGAGCTGTTCCTCTTCATCAGGATGGAGATTTTTGGCAATCCTCAAGTGATGACAATGACTGATCTCTCTTCTAGACTGGTAGCTTCAATGAACTCCCAAGGCATTGCCGAAGTCAAGGAATCAACCAAGAAGCACATAAGGCGAAACCTGGAGAGTGAGTTTGCTGGAGCCTTGCAGATATTCCCTGATGAGAAAGGAAAATTCCTCCTCTATCCCGATAACTTGTCCATGAGGGAACTTGCCAAAGAAAATCAGTCTCTCAAAAGGGAGCTGCAGACCCTGAAAAGTGTCAGTGCACAAGATGTTATAGCCAAAGCAGCCATCAAATTGAGAGCAGACATTAAAAGTCAAGATGTTCCTCAAACCTGGCCACCTGAAGTTAAACCAGAAGCAGAATGTCCTACCATTCCAGAGTCGCTCATTATCTTCCTGTACTCTCTACTCACAGGCTCAAATGATCCTGATCATGCATCCCAGAGAGTGCAGTGCCTTCTGCAGTCTTTTGGCCATGACATAGTATATGCAGTGACATGTGGAAATACCAAGCCTTCCAAGCACATTGTTCTGCCATTCAGTGTCAAATCGTTGACAGGAAATGTAGAGTTGATAAACATCCTGAACCGACTTGGTCACAGTGTGTCCTATTCACAGATGGAAGAGATCAACACTGCCCTGTGTCTCCAGAAACTCTCATCATCAGGGAGTGGCATTGCCCTTCCAGCTAACATCCATCCTGGCATATTCACAACTTTAGCCTGGGACAATATCGACCGTCTTGAAGAAACTGTCAGTGGTGAGGGAACATCTCACAGAGTCAATGGGATTGCTGTGCAAGCAAAGCCAGTCAACCCACTTCCTGTCCAACCCATGCCCACTGTTCCCAAAACAAAGAAGAGAAGCATTGATGGACCCCCACCAATGTTACCAACTTACAATGCTGGACAACAGGTAGGGCCACCACAAAGCAAAAAGTCAGATGCCGATACTGCAGCCAATACTAAGCTTGCCAGAGAGAAAAACCTTCTTTGGGTCCTAGCACGCATGTCACAACAAGAAGAACAGTCAGTCAGCAGCTGGACAGGCTTCAACATCCTGACTCGAGGAGAGATGACGGTCATCCCCGACAATATAGGCTATCTGCCTACCATCAATGCTCCAGCGACACAAATGTCTACTGTCAACGAGGTGCTTAACCAGTCACTGAGCATCATGCAGTGCTTAGGCCTGAGGAAGATTGTCTGTGTCTTTGACCAAGCCCTGTATGCGAAGGCTGTCGAGATCACATGGAAACACCATGACAAGTTCCATGATATCATCATTAGGCTTGGGGTATTCCACACCATCTGCACCCTGCTGGCAATAATAGGAAAGCGTTTCCAAGATGCTGGACTCAAAGACCTCTGCATTGAGTCTGGCATGATTGCAGAAGGCTCAATTGCTGGTGTTATGGATGGCCGCAAGTACAACAGGGCAGTGCGACTACACAAGCTCCTGTATGAGGCTCTCATGCGACTGACCTTGAATGGTTTCCTGTCCTGGTTGGAAGAAACTCACAGGAATGACATGGTTCACCTGAATGAGACACTGAAGACCATTGACAGCCTTGGGAAAGAAGTCTCACAACATGCTTTGAAGGAGGTCCTCGAGAACAGCTCTTGTACACGCATCATGGATCTATTTGAAGTCTACCGTGAGTTCCTTAGAGGTGGAAACGGCAGCCTCTCGAACTTCTGGATGTCCTATTTGGACATGGTTGAAATCTTGTTGGGGCTCATCCGAGCATCCAGAGAGGGAGACTGGATGCTACACTTGGCTAGCATTCGAGCAACGATCCCATGGTGCTTTGCTTATGACAGGATGAATTATGCACACTACCTCCCCTACTACTACCCCCAGATGTCTGAGCTGCCCATCACACACCCAGATGTGTACACAGAATTCATGGATGGAGGCTTCTCAGTCCAACTGGGCTCCACCAATCCCTTTGGCCGAATCCCTGTTGACCAAGCTATAGAAGAAACGGTGAACAAAGACACCCAAACAGCTGGAGGGACAAAGGGATTCAGCTTGAAGCCAGGAGCTGTGACCAAATATTATCTCACAGCTGAGTATAGAAGCATGTACCTCAGACAGCTGAGAGACCTGACAGGTCAAGGCAGGTGCAAATGGTCTCATCCAGATCTACAGAGTCCAAGGATCAAGAGAGATGAAGCAGATGTCCAGTCTCTCATGGACCTTATGGAGAATAACTGGCTCAATCCTATGTCCCCTGATGAGATTGATTTGGTTAGCCTCTCCACTGGCAACATGGCTCCACCTGATGTGACCATAGATCTCTTGAGAGCTCTTGAGAAAGGAGAAGAGGCCTACCAAGCATTCCAGCAAACAAGGTTAGATGCAGACCCACCACCTGTGAAATTCCACGACAAGATGACCAAGCAAAGTCTGAAAACATTCTCCAATGTCAGAACAAAACAAGCTCATGGAAAGAAAGCACAGGATGTGGTTCTGAAGGCAGATAGAAACCTTTTCAGTCACATGATCCTGGTGGCTGAAAGCAGGAAGGTGAATCTGAAGGATGTCCTTGCCTACCCATTGGGCCCACTACCATGGGCACTGGCAAATGCTGACGAAAAACAAACAAGGCTGCACTTGCCAGAGAGCTTGAAAAGAATGTATTTCCTGCAGAAGACATCCCAATCCCATCTACTTCCATCATTGATGGGATGAGCCTGGTCCAAAAAATGAATGGCAACAACAAAACCTTTGCACAGGTGGCAGAGTCAGCCTTGACCCAGATCCTCCATGAGGGAGCACAGAGTGGGAGGATTGATGTTGTTTTTGATGTCTATCACCAGACTTCGATCAAAGATGCTGAACGACTGAACCGGGGTGGAGACATCACTCTCCAGTACAAGAATCTTGCAGGGGGACACCACGTCCAGCAGTGGAGAAAATTTCTGTGCAGTTCCTCCAACAAGACCAGTCTCATCAAGTTTCTGGTGGAAGAGTGGAAACTCCCACGATACAGAGCTATGCTGCATGGCAAGGTGTTGTACATGACCTGTGAGGAAACCTGCTACAAGTTGACAGAAGATGGGTGTGAGGAAGCAGCAGAACTGCACTCCACACATGAAGAAGCTGACACCCGTCTGCTCCTGCCTGCATTGCATGCAGCAAATGCGGGCTCAAAGTCAGTTATCATCACAGCTGAGGACACTGATGTCATGGTGCTTTGTCTTGGCTTCCAGAAGGACATCACCTGTCCCATCTACCAGAAGTGTGGGACTCAGAACCGCACACGGTTTGTCGACATCACCAAACTGGCAAGTTCACTTGGAGACAGCATCTGTGACAGCCTAATTGGCTTACATGCCTTCACAGGCTGCGACACTGTCAGTGCATTCGCTGGTCGAGGGAAGCTGAATGCCCTGAAGATAGTGAGAAAGCACACTTCCTGCCAAGAGACTTTTAGTCAACTGGGACAGACATGGAATGTGAGTGATGAGCTGTTCCAGAAAATTGAGCAGTTCGCCTGTCGGATGTATGTTGCTAATAGCAGCACTGCTGAGGTGAACAAACTGCGTTACCAGCTCTTCTGCACCAAAAGGGGAGAGGTTGAGTCCAGCCAGCTGCCACCATGTAGAGACTGTCTCTTTATGCATGTTCAACGAGCCAACTATCAGGCAGCAATATGGAAGTGCTGTCTGCAGGCTAACCCTGTGGTGCCAAGCCCTACTGAGTATGGATGGACAGACGATGAAGGCAAGCTGGCCATTTACTGGATGCGCTCCCCACCTGCACCAGATGTGGTCTTGGAAATGCTAACATGCAAGTGTGTGCATTCATGCAAAATGCCAAGCTGCATGTGCCTGTCAAATGGACTTCCATGCACAGACATGTGCAGGTTACAGACCTGCAGTAACCAAAAACAGCAGGATGGTCCAGAACTGGACTTTGAACTTGGGGAGTCAGATGATGAGAGAAACGAGCAGTTTGATGAATGACAGTGTGATGATTCTGATGGTATTACTGTGGTAGTAGTCTATTGATGCACATTATGTTGATTCTGGACTTGGTTACCCAGAGCTTGATAACAATAATGTAACCATATTCACATATACCCATTACCCTACCCATTACCATTACATATACCCACTAATGATATGGGATTACATGTATCATTGACTAAGTATATGTAAATGTTGTTTAAAATATTAAAATAGTTCATTACCTCACTATGGTATTCCTTTTTATCATGTATTTTGATTGTGTATTTAAACAAATGTATAGAGACCAGTTTGTGACCTAACTGACTTTGGTCTAGTTCTCATTTAAGGCTCACAATCACCTCACACAATGAAATAGTATGGGTATATTATACATTTTCTGAATCTTTACAGTCCTGTGAGTATTCCAGTTTTTGTGTTTTGTGTCCCTGATATTCCTAGATGCCACAGGGCTAAAAGAAAATATATAGTTTAGGCGAAAATTGCAGAAAGATGTGTGTTATTGACGGGTTGAAGAGCTCAAGTGACCTCTATATTTGTGAGAAATATCCAAAACAGGGCTTGAATGAAAGCTAAGAAGGTCCCCTTAAAATGATACCAAAGACAATATTATAGAACATTGAAAAATGTCCTGACCATGAGGCTAAACCAGGATATGCACCAGCGTCTAAAATGCAATTTAGTTTAGTGGGTGGTTAACTTCATGAGCTGATAACTGTGATACAGCTGCCACTCAGGAATGGTTATCATACCAAAATATCATCTACAGACATGGATCCTTTCAAAAATTATAAGTAAGTTTTGCCACCTTGAGTGTACCGAAATATCGTCTGGCCCATGGACTACATGGACAGACCGCCAGACCATCACAGGGCCATTTTGACATGTCTAATGCCGATTTTATACCTTTGTAACTTTATATTCCACTCATGCCATCGTGGTGTTGTTACACTTTGTTACATGTCTGTCTCTCCTTCACCTCCCCCATCTGAACATTTCATTTATCAGCATTTTAAAGTCAAAGTCAAGTTCTCACAGCTTGAAGTCAAGAAGTAATTTCCAGCTACCCTTGTCTTATACAGACTTAAACAGATAAAAGAAGACAGAATAATTTCTAATTTTGTCGATTTGCCTTTGTAGAGAAAGCTTGTTTGTTTGTGTGGCGTGGAAGTAATGGATGGTCCACTTCTTGATGTTCAGAAGTCATGTTGTTGCAGGGATATTTTTAAGTTACTATGTGCGTGTGTGTGTGTGTGTGTGTGTGTGTGTGTGTGTGTGTGTGTGTGTGTGTGTGTGTGTTTGTATCCGGTTTTTCGGATAAAACAATCAGCAGTATGCCAACAACAATACCCTCGTGGCCCATTCAGAAGTGGACCTACAGTGCATACTGGATGCTTTTGCAAAGGCATATAAGCAGCTTGGTCTGGTCCTTAACATAAAAAAGACCCAGATCCTCTACCAGCCACCACCTAACACAAATAACCCTGCTCTACCCCCAACTGTCTCTGTTGACAGAACCAGACTGGAAAATGTGGACCACTTTACGTATCTCAGAAGCCTCCTATCCTCCAAAGCTAACATTGATGAGGAAATACACCACCGCCTCAGTTGTGCCAGTGGGGTTTTCTCAAGACTGAGAAAAAGCGTCTTTGAAAACTGCGACCTCCAGGCTAGGATGAAAATTCTGGTCTACAGAGCGGTAGTGTTGCCCACCCTACTGTATGGATCAGAATCCTGGACCACATACAGCAGGTACCTGAAGGCACTAGAGGCACATCATCAGACGTGCCTCCAGAAGAAGCTCAAGATCACCTGGGAAGATAGACGCACCAACATCAGCGTCCTGGAGGAGGCTAACATTTCCGCTATCTCTGCCACCATTGCCCAACACCAGCTCAGATGGACTGGCCATGTCATCCGTATGCCTAACTCTTGCCTTGCAAAACAAGTCCTATACTCCCAGCTTCTCACAGGACATCGTGCCCCGGGAGGTCAACAGAAAAATGTATAAAGATAAAATCCAAGCAAACATCAAAAAATGCCACATAGACCCTAAGACCTGGGAGAACACAGCAACCAAAAGGGCGACCTGGAGAAAACTTGTCTGGGAAGGAGCTGCACTATATAATAATGAGCTCCGCCATGCTGCAGATGACAAGCGCAGACTCAGAAAGGAGGGAGTTTCCACCAAAAAGGCCCAAACCAATCCCACGACTACCACCACCCACCTTGCCCACACTGCACCAAAATACGTGGCTCCAGGATCAGCCTCTTAGCCCACCTGAAGACCCACAAGGATCAAGAAGGAGGACAGTCATACTCGACCCCGAGTGACCGCAGATGATGATGATGTATGTGTGTGTGTGTGTGTGTGTGTGTGTGTGTGTGTGTGTGTGTGTGTGTGTGTGTGTGTGTGTGTGTGTGTGTGTGTGTACCAGGTTTTTCGGATAAAAAAACCAGAAACCACTTACATTGTTGGGACATTTTATGGGTCCCCATGAGAAAAAGGGTCTAGGTTTGGGTTTAGGATTAAGGCTAAGGTTAGGGTAAGGGTTATGGTTAGGCTTGTAGTTATGATGGTTCTTCTCCTGGATCGCCACCTTGCCATGGTGGAGAAGCTGGTGTGTACCAATGATCCCATTAACTATGCTGTCCGGAGCTTGGCTCCTGGTAGGCTCACCCAAGGTTGATAGGTCAAGGGGGAGGTTCCAGACGAAGCGTGATCCAACAAAGACCTCAACGACGGAACTGATGGAAGATTTCTCCAGGTCAAAATGGCAGTGAAGGTGGATGAAGGCTGCAACAGAGGGTGGTCCCCAATCAACTTGGTTCTCCATGCCATCGGACTCTGACCATCCCCTGCCAAGGACCATGTGGTGGCTGCAGGCATATCAGCCTCTCCACATAAAAAGCTGTCACATGCAGGTGTCCTCCTATTATGCAGCTCCAGGATCGGCCTCTACACCCACCTGAGGACCCAGACGGAGGACGGTCATACTCGACCCCGAGTGACCGCTGATGTTGGTGACGGATAGGGTTAAGGGCTAGGGAATGAATGTAGCCAATGAGAGGTCCCCAAAAGTATAGGGAGACATGGTGTGTGTGTGTGTGTGTATACATGATATTCACATCCATCCATCCATTATCCAAACAACTTATCCTGCTCTCAGGGTCGCGGGGATGCTGGAGCCTATCCCAGCAGTCATTGGTGGAAAGATGGCGGCGCGGACTCGCGTTTACAGTGGCTTCACCTAGTGCCGACTATGCAGTGTTTTACATCTGAATTATGTCATCATCACATCAACTCAAATCAATTTTATTTTTATAGCCCAATATCACAAATTACAAATTTGCCTCAGTGGGCTTAACAGCACACAACATCCTGTCCTTAGAACCTCTCATCGGATAAGGAACAACTCTTTAAAAAAAACCTTTAACAGGGAGAAAAAATGGGGAGAAACCTCAGGGAGAGCAACAGAGGAGGGATCTCTCTCCCAAGACGGACAACGTGCAATGGATGTTGTGTTTACGCAATTTACACAATAAAACATCATGTCATTAACTTTTATTTATGTCTGTGATTGTCAATTTTGTTTGATGGCTGGATCGGCTGTGAGAGCGGGGCAGGCTAAGCTAACTGCCATAGCCTATGCAGACTGGCAGTTCTGATAACACCAAGATAACGCTGAGGGCGGGCTGGTGGTGGCCTCACCTAGCGTCAATTGTGCAGTGATTTTGACTGCATCTGCATTTGTGTCATCGTGTGGAGAATGGGGAAGGTGTGTTGTAGTTATCTGGCTGCGTCCAGTGGGCCCAAAGACCACAGCCCTGACCAAACACTGAGGGCGGTCTGACAGTATGTGGTAGCGGAGCAGGCTAAGCTAACTGCTAGCCCACACAGACCGGCAGTTCCAACAGTCATCCTGGCTGGCATTCGTTCTCTTGGACAGTGACATTTTTGAATTGTGTTGCAAATTTACTGAATTGACCGTCTTGTTGACTGTTTGTTTTTTTTTTTTTTATTTGATCTCTCTGGTTTTGTATGTTTTTGATGGTGTTGATTTTGGGAGGTTTTGGATATGTGTCTTTTGTGTTGCACTGTGTGAGTGGGGAGAAACAAAATTTCGTCTCTTTTGTGTATGCAGGTACATGAATGAGATGACAATAAATTGTTCCTGACTCATGATTGGGTGGCAACACAGTGGATCATATTTCACTGGTTTGAGAGTCAGGACATGGGCTGGTTTGTTTTTTGGGATGAATGGTTTTGTATTTGGCATCCTGTGCATCATGTTCTTCATAAATTGTATGTCCATCATAATTCTGTTATTCTCTTTCAATGTTGTATTATGTAAATTGCGTGAACACAACATCCATTGCACGCTGTCCAGCTTGGGAGAGAGATCCCTCCTCCGTTGCTCTCCCTAAGATTTCTTCCTATTTTTTCTCCCTGTTAAAGGTTTTTTTTTTAGGGAGTTGTTCCTTATCCGATGAGAGGGTCTAAGGACAGGATGTTGTGCTGCTGTTAAGCCCACTGAGGCAAATTTGTAATTTGTGATACTGGGCGATAGAAATAAAATTGATTTGAGTTGATTTGATTTATTATTATTTATGAATGTATTAATTAGTTACATTTCCCACATGAAGAAAAGCATACATCTTACGGCTGACTAAAAAATAGTGTGTATTTGCTTCCACCTGAGCCAGAGGGTAAAAATCACTTATGTAGAGCTGAAGACCAACTCCAGACATAAATGCTAATTCAGCAGAAAATTATGTCAGTTTGGCATGTGTGTGTGTGTGTGTGTGTGTACACGTGTATGGTGGTATGTGTACATACAGGTTATCATGGCAGGGATGGGACATCATACCATTGGTTGACAGGACCCATGCTGCTCTCAAGCTCAGACAGGCTGTTATACCAAATGAAGGCTGACACCTGAGAGAGCGACTATATCTGCCAGCTCCACTGCTGCCAGTTCAGCACCAACCCCAGCACTGAGCCCCCTGGAAAATGCAAAGATCCAAATTAATTTTAAAAACTCAAACAGGCAAAAATACAGTGCCAATGTTGGACAAACATATGATGAATTAAAAAGCAAAGTGCAATAAACTTCATATCTAAATTTGCATTGTAAATACTGTATAGTCCTTCAATAAGAAGACTACGAGACGTCAGCTGGTTTCGCTAGCACTTTATTAGCAGCAGTACACAGGCTACTGTGGGTTGTAGCGGAAAATAACTTGTCCCAATGTTAAGAATCAATAGGTTTATTTTTATATAATGTGTGATTATTTTTATTAACCAAGAATCAAATTCTGGATTATAATGGTAACTATTGAAGGCAATCAGTTATATATTTTTTTAAAATTAGATATGTAAGAACTTAATTGTCCATAAGTGTAAATGTGCGTGTGTGTGTGTGTGTGTGTGTGTGTACATGTTTAGCTTTCCTTGTGCGGACCAAATGTCCACACAAGGATAGCAAAACCTGACAGCATGTACCTTGTGCAGACCTTTCAGAGGTCCACACAAAAAAAAAGGGTCTATTTTAGGGTTAGGAGTTGGTTTTAGGGTTACAGTTAGAATTAGGGCTAGGTTAAGGTTAGGGTTAGGGTTAGACATGTAGTTTGCGTGGGTAAGGTTAGGGTTAAGGGCTGGGAAATGAATGTAGTCAATGAGGGGTCCGCACAAGGATAGTGAAACATGACTCTCTGTGTGTGTGTGTGTGTGTGTGTGTGTGTGTGTGTGTGTGTGTGTGTGTGTGTGTGTGTGTGTGTGTGTGTGTGTATGTGTGTGTGAAGTCATCAATTTTATTTGTATAGCCCAATATCACAAATTACACATTTGCCTCAGTGGGCTTCTCAGCAACACAACATCCTGTCCTTAGACCCTCTCATCGGATAAGGAACAACTCCCTAAAAAAACTCCTTTAACAGGGAGAAAAAATGGGAAGAAACCTCACGGAGAGCAACAGAGGAGGGATCTCTCTCCCAAGATGGACAAGATGCAATG
Organism: Lampris incognitus; assembly: GCF_029633865.1. NCBI lineage: Eukaryota > Metazoa > Chordata > Actinopteri > Lampriformes > Lampridae > Lampris > Lampris incognitus. The sequence continues at coordinate 34,867,739 of NC_079217.1, forward strand.
GATGTTGTGTTTACACAATTTACACAATACAGCATTGAAAGAGGATGAACAGAATTATAATGGACATAAATTTATGAAGAATATGATATGCAGGGTGCCAAGCAGTTTCCAGACGCCACCAGAACAGTCCAGGACCCAAGCCACGTGACCAGCATCATCATATATATATGGATTTATAAGCTATATAAAAAGACAATGTGATGAGGGGAATGCCAGGCAGCGTCCAAGTGGCGACAACCATCACCGCAGAGACCTGGGGGGAAAACCGACTGCACGTGCACACAAGGGAGACTCACATGACACGTATGTGTGTGTGTGTGTGTGTGTGGGCCCTGTGATGGCCTGGCAGCCTGTCCAGGGTGTCTCCCCACCTGCCGCCCAATGACTGCTGGGATAGGCTCCAGCATCCCGCGACCCTGAGAGCAGGATAAGCGGTTTGGATAATGGATGGATGGACAGATGGATATAAGAACCGTGGAAACAATGGTGTAAACATAGCAGATGAAACTTATTGGATACTGTTAACACCACTAGATGGCAGTCTGTGTAACAGGCCAAATTAGGCCACATTGCCTAAAAGGATCGAGACACCATTAGATTCTGGAAACCAAAACAATGTCTTGATAAGAAAGTAATGGTGTATAGTCGGATGTGATCTAGAGTCAAAGGTTTGGTCTAAGGTTAAGCTCCACAATAGGTGGGGTTAACATACATTATAAAAGATTGTGCTTTGGACAGGTTGCTTCAGTTACTCAATTTCCCCTCGGGAATAAATAAGGATTCTGATTCTGATTTCTCCTACGACCAGCTCAGTTTGTTGATGTACCCTTTGTGTGCTAATACAATAAACCTAATTACAATACAGCAGACTTGAAGGTATTGGACATTGAGTAATTGCACTGGACATTGAGTGATTGACTTTGAACAGTGTGGCGACAAGAAATTCTCCCACAGTAGCCAATGTTAAACAACAAAACCTTTCTGCTTTTCTGTGTGCTCCCTGCACTCCCAACTCATTTGGCTTCTGCTCGTCATCCAACTCCTCTTCCCAGAACTAACAGGAAGAACACAAACATCCTCCCTAACTCTGCCAATCACAGGTATGCTATCTCTTAACACAGTGACACTCATAAAATAACAGCTAAAAACTAACAGGTCACTCAGTCCAATACAATACATTCCTTTCAGTCTATAAAAATACAACATCCTCAAAAGAAAACTAAATGAAGTGTTCTTTTAGGCCTAACACAGCATCCATGCACTCCCTCACTATTTCTCCATCGGTAAAGAGCTTTTTATGTTGTACTAAAATCCACTGTATTATCAGCGAACACTCGTATTCTGGCTGTTGCACTGTGAGGGAATGAGAGAGGACCCACGTGGATCGCCTATACCGGGCTTTCAGCACATTTATTTTCCGTGTCCTTACCTCGGACTGCTGCGGTTGAGTTTCTTCGAAGTGTCTGAATCTAGCTTCATAATGGCATTTAACATTTCCACTTTTGACAACCGCAATTGACTCCGAGGGGATCTGCTGCTGGATCAGGAGTGGTATGTCGGTAAAAACAAGCATGTGCTGCTGGATCAGTGTAAAATGTCATCGGGGCTCTTGATAAGTGTGAGAATTAAAGTGAGAAGAAAAATCCAACAGTTTCTTAATAAAATAGTTCAGACTGTGAAAAATGTTAACAGCTCCGGGTTTAGTGGCTGTTAAGTGCTGTGAATAAGAACAAGTTACCAAATATCTATATAATGTCCTACTGGCAGATATAGGAACCTGTCTCTGTAGATTCACACCAATATTGGAATTTACAGTAAAACTATATCAGGTGTAATCAATACATACATACATTGTCAGTGTGAAAATACCCCAACGTTTATGCCAGTCATACCTATGCCGGTAGAAAACGGCTTATGCCATGATGATAACAACCAGTTACTCATTCAGAGTATTTATGCTGAATAATAAGTAATATGCCATATGTATGTTCCGTTACATGGAGTTTTATGTGATGCAATGCGTGATCACGTGTTGGAATGTTTGATTGCATTCTACCAATAAATTAAACATGCCAAACATAATACAAATATTATTTGGTTAGTTGGTTCTAAGTTTCTGTTATGGATTAGTCAGACCAGCCACAATGTTAGCTAAGGCTCTAGTATTAGCTTTGAGTACATCTGCAAGGATATATGTAATTGCTTTACTTTCATTCTAAAAGCATCACACAGATCCCAACAACAGAACAGACAAGAGAAACTTACACATTCCTTTGTTTACGGTACTATGTTACAGTAACATTGTCAATAAAGACAGAAAAAATAATATTTACGGCAGTACTCATCATACTAGCCCACTGTCATTAAATTTGCATATGTATCAGGGGGGAGTCCTGGTGTAATAGTCTGACAGGGGCCTACAACTTTCAAGAGGCACCTGCCTTTAGGAAAAGGTATGTGCAAGTGAAAACTGAGTGTCATACCACTCTAGGGATTGGCATATGCTGCTAGAGATTGGCATGCTCAACTCCATCCATCACTCTCCTTCTCTGCAGCTGAAACCTTGATCCATGTCTTCATCACATCCAGATCTGACTAATGTAACAGCATTCTCTATGGTTCATCATCCAAAGCCCTAAACAAACTCCAGTACATCCAGTACTCTACTGCTCGCCTGCTCACCCACTCCTGGTCCAGTGGTCACATCAACTCTGTCCTCAATAACTCTGTCACACATTCATCATCGGTGGTCACTCGGGGCCAAGTATGACTGTCTTCCTTTTGGGTCTCTCTGGGTCTTCGGTTGGGCGTAGAGGCTGATCCTGGAGCCGCATAATGGGAGGATGCCTGTGCGTGACAGCTTTTCATGTGGAGTGGCTGATGCGCCTGCAGTCACCACACGGTCATTGGCAGGGGGTGGCCAGAGTCCAATGGTATGGAGAACCACGGCAATTGGGGACCACCCTATGTTGCAGCCTTCATCTGCCTTCACTGCCATTGTGACCTAGAGACATCTTCAACCAGTTCTGCCGCTGAGGTCTGTGTTGGATCACACTTCATCTGAAGGATGCCCCACAATGGATCCAATTCAAAGTCCTTCTCCTCACCTAAAAAGCCGTCCAAAACCAGGCCTCCTCTTACCTCACCGACCTGCTCCACTACCATGCTCCTTCCAACAGCCTTCACTCCGATGTCAACCTCCTGTCTCCACCACACAAGACCAAGTAATATTGTGATATCGGGCTATACAAATAAAATTGACTTGATTTAACTTGACATTCCATCGCTTTCCTTTGACTTATTCTGATATTCTCGAAAGTAATGGCCACTGAAGCTCATGGTTACTGTAGTTTTTGTCATACCAACCACCCTGAAATATGTTATTTCTCAGAAATGAACTTGAAACCTTAACGACTAATGACCATAAAATAGCCCTACGCCAGTATAAGATGAGGACACTCACAAAGCCACAGACATGATCTGGTAAGTACATAGATCATTTTACTGAATGACGTCAAGGTAACAGAGAGATGTACACAACCAAGTAACCCAGAAGTACACAATACATTCCTGGCGCCACCCTCTTTTCCAATACAACCAAACCCACCCATAACAGCCATAAGGCAACTCACAAACAGTGTAGAAAAAAAACCACTTAGGGCACAAACATTACAAAGGGCACAGAGTACAAAGCATTATAGGATAGAACAGTAACAGAACCTGAAACACGCTGCAAAGGCAGAACACACAGACCCTGAAAGGAATTATGAGAATGTCTGACAGTGTCGTGGAGGAATAAACAAGAAAGCTAAAAAGCAACAAAGTCCTTCAACCACGTGGGAGGCCTGTGGGAGCGGCTGAAATGTCGAAGAGCCCCTACTGTATGCAGAATAGCCCCATGGGTTTCTTCATCATGCTGATCACTAACTGGACCAGCAGAGGGTTCGTCTGGAGGGAGAGACAGAACTGAGAACCCCAGTGGGAAGAAAGGGCCCTGGAACAGTCTCAGCTATGGCAGGGGGAATGTCGGGGCCCTGGGGAGGGTAAACATCAGGATCCGTGTCAGATGTGTCCTCGTGGGTATCATCACAGAAGACCACGTCAGCAGCATCACTCGCCACCTGATAGCAATCACTCAATCCAACCCTGTATGAAGCACGATGGAGTTGGGTACCTGTGAAATTCTGCACATTGCACTATGACCCTTCAATGCTGATGACAAGGTATCTGTCTCAGGTTCTAGGCTTATTTCGATATACAAGGTCACTGGGATGGACCACGGTGTAATATTCTCTAGAGTATAATAGCCTGTTTGGCTATAAGGTTGATGTGATACAAGCACTCCTATTGGCTGGCACGGGCGAACAGGCTGTGCATGCAATCGGTCGGAATGCAACAAAGAAGAAGCACTGGAAAAGGCGCGAGGACGACACAAAAGGGCGCGCAGCGTCAGACAATGCCTCATGGAGAGAGGGAGACAGCAACCGCAGTAAAGGATGCAAATACTGTGAGAACAAGACTCACAGTGGAAACGAAACCTGCCCAGCAAAAGGCATGCAATGTAAAAGCTGCAGAAAATGGATCCATTTCGCTAAAGTGTGTCTCTCCAGACCAGGAAAAGGCGTACACACTGTGGAGGAAAATGAGTCTGACAGATGCTCAGACAATGAAGAACTGTTCATCGACGCATTGACACAAGGTAAAGACAGTAAAAATATGGATCAAGTTTTCGCTGATATGCAAGTAGGTCCAAACAAAACACAGTCAGTTTTAAAGTAGACACTGGGTCCTCAGCTAATGTCATTCCCACACCAGCTTTCAGAAGACTGGGAATACAGAGTGCATTGCAGCCCTCCACTCGCCCACTATATGGCTATGATGGTGAGCGGCTCGTCGTTCAAGGTAAATGTGACCTGAAATGCCAGTACAAAGGCACCCAGTCAATGTTGAAGTTCTACGTTGTTGACACACAGGCACCACCTGTGCTAGGATTAAAAGCATGCCTAGACTTTGGACTGGTCAAGCTCATACTGTCTGTATCCAACACACCCGAGGTGTCACTCATTGAGGAGTACTCAGATGTTTTCAAAGGAATAGGACTGTTTCCTGGTGAATGCATAATCCACACTGACCCCAATGTAACACCTGTGGTCCACCCACCGAGGCGCGTTCCAGTAGCCTTACGCGACCATCTCAAAGAGGAGCTACAGAACATGGAGAAGCAACAGATTATTATGAAAGTCACCGAACCGACTGAATGGGTCAACTCAATGGTGGCAGCAGAAAAGCCACGCACAGGAAAGCTCAGAGTGTGCCTCGACCCGAAGGACCTGAACAAGGCTGTGAAACGACCTCATTATCCTCTACCTACCCTCGACGACATCACCTCCAAACTGGCAGGGGCCTGCTATTTCATTGTTATGGATGCTCGCTCAGGGTACTAGGCGATAAAACTCGCAAAAGAGTCATCCAAGTTGACAACATTCAACACGGTGTTCGAAAGATACCGTTTCCTTCGTCTACCCTTTGGGTTGATCTCCGCCCAGGACGAGTTTCAACGGAAGGTTGATGAGACCTACGAAGGTCTACAAGGAGTCACAGCCATATTGGATGATGTCCTCGTATATGGAAAGAGCACGACAGCAACCTCCGAGCCATGTTGCAGCGCTCCAGAGAGCAAGGAGTGAAACTCAACCCGGAGAAGAGCACGATCTGCGCCACCGAGGTCAGCTATTTCGGGCATCGCATCACAAAGGATGGAGTCAAGCCTGACCCAGCCAAGATTGCAGCTGTGAGAGACATGGAGCCACCCAAGGATAAGGGTGAGTTGGAGACAATCCTCGGTACGGTTAACTATCTGTCCAAGTTTGCCCCGATGCTCTCAGACATCAACACACCCATGCGTCACCTGCTGAAGGAGTCAAGTGAATTCAGATGGATGCGCAACATGACGAAGCTTTCAGGAAGATGAAAGAAGTGATCACATGCGAACCAGGACCAGTCTTAGCCTACTATCACCCTGGTAAAAAGCTCAGACTACAAGTCGACGCATCGAAGTACGGACTAGGTGCAGTCCTGCTACAGGAAGAAAAGCCCATTGGATATGCATCCAAATCGCTAAATGACAGTGAAGTCAATTACGCACAAATAGAGAAAGAGCTATATGCTATTCTGTTCGGATGCAAGCGTTTTCACCAATACATCTATGGTCGTCATGTCATCGTGGAGAGTGACCACAAACCGCTTGAGTCCATTATGAGAAAACCACTCGCACCAGCGCCTCCAAGACTACAGCGGATGATCCTCCAGCTACAGCGATATGACTTCACCATCGTGCACAGACCAGGCAAGGAGATCCCCGTGGCAGACACGCTGTCCTGCAAGTCGCTCACAGACCAAGATGACAGCCTCAGAGAAGGCATGGACATGCAGGTACATACAGTGTACAGTGACCTGCCAGTCAGTGACACGAAACTGACAGAAATCAGAGCTGCGACTGCCGCAGACACACAGCTCACAATGCTGAGAGAAGGATGCCCTGAGGAGAGGAGAAGATGCCCTCAGAGAGTTGCAGAATACTGGAACCACCGAGATGAACTGTCAGAGATGAATAACATTTTGTTTAAAGATGAGAAAATCATCATACCTACCTCGCTCCGCGCAGAGATGTTATCCCGGATACACACAGGACACAGGGGCATGGAGAAATGCAAGCAGAGAGCCCGTGACATAGTGTTCTGGCCTGGGATGAACAAGCAGATCGAGGAGATGGTTGGACAGTGCCCCACCTGTCTCACCTACAGACCGTCAAACACTAAAGAGCCCATGATCAGCCACAAGATCCCGGTCAGGCCATGGCAAGTAGTCGCTACTGACTTGTTCACCTGGAATCATGACAATTACATCGTCACAGTGGACTATTACAGCAGATACTTCGAACTCGACAAGCTACACAGCACAACATCCTCAGCTGTGATACGCAAGCTGAAGGCAACCTTCGCCAGACACGGCGTACCTGAGACTGTTATTTCGGATAATGGACCTCAGTACTCAAGTATGGAGTTTGAGACCTTCGCGAAGACTTGGGAGTTCACCCACACGACTACCAGTCCGCATTATCCCCAAAGCAACGGCCTCGCTGAATAGGCAGTACAGATCGCCAAGTTGCTGATGGAAAAGGCCAAGGCTGACAAGAGAGACCCCTACCTGAGTCTGCTTGAGTATTGGAACACACCTGTCAACAGCTTCAGATCACCAGCCCAGCTGCTCATGAGTCGTCGTCTACACTCAATTCTACCCAACACACAGCAGCAGCTTCAGCCCAAGGTCATCAGTCACAGAGACATGCACGCCAGGAGAGTTCAACGTCAGCTGCAGCAGAAAAGGTACGACAGGTCAGCGAAGCCGATGTCACAGCTGCACGAAGGACAACACATCAGACTCCAGGAGCACGGCTGTTGGAAACCAGCAGTTGTCATCCAGCCAGCGGATACCAACAGATCCTACCACGTCCGCACAGCTGAAGGACAGGAGTACAGATGAAACAGACGTCACCTCCTGGACACAAAAGAAACACACACTGACACTCACACCAACACAGGCACTGACGAGAACTATGGTCAACTCACAATTCACAACACACGTCTCACATGCAGCGGCTGAGACAGCCTCAGAGACTGTCCCCTACCAGACAAGGTATGGACGAGCAGTGAAGCCCAGAGAGGTTCTGGACATGTAATGTAGAAGGGTGTAGGCGGATCGCTGCCCTTATCTAAAAAAAATTATTGTAAAATGTTCTTGTGATTTGTATTACCTCTTAAGTGTTTGATTACTTACCGTAGTTTAATATGTATACAGTAATATTGAATGAATGATATTACATGTTTTATTAAGAGTATTGACTCTATCAGTGATTACTATAAAATGTGTTTTCTTTCGTCCTGATTGTTCATATGTTTGATATAGGACATGTGCTACTAATGTTGGGAGTCTAATGTTGATTTCAATTTCTTAAGAAGGGAGATGTAATATTCTCTAGAATATAATAGCCCGTTTGGCTATAAGGTTGATGTGATACAAGCACTCCTATTGGCTGTTTAGTTAGCTGCAAGCTGATTGGTCCATCTGACGCATGTGGGCGCAGGGGAACCACATAACCGGCAGTCTATGTTTAGCACTCAGACGAGTCACTACTGCGGAGCTAGCTACTGTATGATTGTAACCGTCACCATTGAAATAAAGACACTGAACTATAAAGTCGTCGTCAGATCCCTCCATATAGACAGAAAGTCAGACACATGGAAGACTATGCAACATGACTAGTAGGGGCTTTGGCTTTCATGCTACATGGATGATTGAACAAGCGTTGCGCATGCTGCTGCATAATGAGGTCCTGGGGCCTCATGTATCAATTGTTACTTTGGGCAAATTTGTGCATACACACCCATGGGACTTTTTAGCCCTGAAGATTGTCTCAGAGACCAGTGTAGAACCTGGGTAACCCCTGAATTTAGACACTGATTGGCTAACACTGATGTCTTTGCAGGCCTGGGTGATTGCTCGTTGCAAGAGGTAGAAAATAGATGTCAGGAGGAAGGAATTACAAATAACCATCATGCTTTGGGAGCATTGCGACTGGCAAAATTAGAAGAGACGATAGTATTGCTGCACCAGCCACATGGAGACTTGAAACCTACTGGCTGTAAACAGAAAAGTAGTTACACAGGGGCTAGCTGAGAACTCTCCTCTGCATAGCATTTCAAAGGCTTGTACGCAAGGCTTGCTGCCTGTTAACACACAGGCTTTCTTTGAGGACTGGATTATGTACAGGCTAAAGTGCTTCAGTGCAGCAGCAATAGATAGAGCCTCTACCTCACATGGTAGCCAAATTGATTGGTTGTTGCGGAGTTTAGCACCATAGTAGCCTGCAACTTCCACTGAATCTTGGCGAGTGAAATAAAGCATGGCTCCTAGACCAGGCTCCCTGACTGTGTGTGCCATCAGTGATGATCCAGAGCTGGTCCTCTGGTTGAGGCCAGCCATGTTCTTAGGAGGGGAGCATGTAGCTAATGCAGCAACATGGTGGGGACTGGCCTGGAAAGTCCCATGATGCCACAATCAGCCCAGAATGTTTGTTTGTTGAGGGGCAACAACTGTCTTTGCAGTCAATAAGTTGAGTCCACAACATTGCAGTGCTGACAACACTCCCTTCAGACTTCAGACTTCCAGACACTAAGCAGATCTACAAGCATATTTGCCTATTTGTACAAACCATCCGTGGCCTTGGCAACTTTACCGTTCCAGGAGTTCACCAAAGACCAGGCATGTTAGCTCCCCTAGGGCAGTCTGTGAGCCAGGCATGCCCATGGTGCATTGAGCATATACACGAACACCCTTGAAAGGTGTTACCACCCTGTAGTATTTCATTGAGTCTTTGGATAACGGTATCAGGTAGAATGCCTTGGTGAGGTCAGTTGCAACAGGGTGGAGCCGATGTTCGGCATGAGAGAAGGCTGGGGCTTACTTTACCTGCCCATGTCTGTGAAGGCAGTGACAAGGCAAAAACCCCCATTTGTTTTTTTACAAGGAACGATGAGTTGACATACTCCACACATAGACATCAGCATCCTCAGGCCGCTTAAAGACGCCCATCTGTTCCAGTGTATCAAACTGGCCCCGGAGCTCCTGTAACTGGCCTTTTGAGTACTGGGGAATTCTATCCTTCTACTCTACCTGCTGTGGGGGTTAAACAGGACCCATATTCACTTTTGTATGGGTTGGACCGATGGCGCCATTGTACCCCTTGAAATGCGGGTCAAACACCTCATCAAAATCTTTGTGCAGTATCTGAAATTTGTTCCTTATGTCAGATGGCATCATTTCTCCAGAGGAGGGTACGGATCTTGGTAGAGCGACAATGTTAAGTGGGGGGGGGGGTCTTTGAATTGTCACAGGACTCAGGGACAAAGGTTGTGTGAACATGGCATACATGGTAATTTTTTCTCAAATATTGAGGTTCATTTGTGAGATTGGGAACAAGAATCTTCCCTGATACACTAGCCCAGTGTTTCCTAACCCAGTCCTCAAGGAACCCCTATCCTGCAGTTTTTCTTTGCAACTCTGAATAGGTACCTGTTTGTAGTTATTCAACCAGTCAGCAGGGAATTATGTCAGATGTTGCACACCTTGCATAATTAATTTCTGTGAGATAATTAGTTGAGTAAGTACAAGCAGGGCTACCTATGCAGGGTTACAATGAAAATCTGCAGGATAGGGATTCCTCGAGGACTGGGTTGGGAAACGCTGCACTAGCCAACAAGGATGGAGCAGGCCAGCAGGGGGCAGTGTCTATTCCATGTAGTGTCCCCACGTGCAGTTCCACAGCCAGTTTATCATCGACATCACGGAGCTCAGTAGGGAGCTAAAGCTCTATATATTCACCAGGCCAAATGTAATTTTAAACAACCGGACTTGCGATGACTTCACCTGGATACATTTTGGCAGCCCGGACACAATTTGGCCTAACAGTGCCTCAGCCACCTGCCTGGCTTTAGCAATAAAAACTCTATCCTGAGGTTGCATAAATGGGCACTTGCGTAAGAAGTGGTTGTTGGGTCTCCGTGTCTCCTTGCACCGTGGAAAGGACCTCTTCGTTCTTACCGCGGGGGTCTGTTTGGGCCAGGGAAAAACAGGCACAGCTGTGTGCATGGCTCTCACATCTTCAGAAGCCCGCAGTTCATCCAGCAAGGAATCAAGTGCCTGGGAAATTTCTGGTTTAATTGAGACCAATGTGTGTGACCGTAACTCTGAGCCATAGTGTTTTCACCAGCTTTGGTAGGTCAGTGTATGAGGAGGAGCTAGGTGAGCATGACGACATTTTCTATAGTGGGAGTGAGCTCCTCATCTTCAGTCACAGGAATGCCTAAATGAGTAATAGCAGAATCTTCTTGAAGTAAATTATCCTCCAGGTCCTTTGGTCTCTCATTTGCCTCCAGTGTGACTGCTGCAAAGTCTATAAAGTGAGCACCCATAGACTTGAATCCACAGTGCATTCAAATAGTCTGCCAAATGTAAGCTAGACACGTGGAATTTCTGATAATAGTGTTGCATGAGACAATTGGGCAATAATAGGCTATTTGCCACAGCATTAACTCCAGCATATTAACTTTTTGCTGTCTGGTACGTCTCAGAGCAACTGGAACTTCGTCACCATCATCCATGAAACCTCTGAATGTGACACTTTAGACTTTTGTCCCATTGCACGTCCTCAACAAGAGAATATTCTGGCGCCAGTTTTCGAATGAATTCATGGTCTCTATTTTCGTTAGGCACCCCTGCTACGGTGTTCTGTGCACGTTAGCCATGTTAGCGATAGCTTCCCAGTTCGTGCTTAGCAGTAGCGATAATCTACAGTGTGACTCACAAGAGTATGAATGCACCGGACCCCCGCACTGATAATCTTCAACATCAAGAGTGTAAATTCGTTAAATGCTGCCACCATGCCAGTATAAGGTGAGGACACTCACAAAGCCACAGATACGATCCGGTAAATGCATAGATGATTTTACTGAATGACGCTAAGGTAACAGAGAGACGTACACAACTAAGTAACCCGGAAGTACACAATACATTCCTAGCGTTATAGTATTTATTAATTATCTTTAGGACTCCAGTGTTTCTGGACTGAGTATTATTGGGTTTTAGTTTAGTTTAGTTTAATTGACAGGGACAACGCATAATTTTACAATTGCACCAGAGTTAGCCGGCAGCTAATTTGCATCTGCAGTCCCTGGGCAGGCAAACAAACAACAATTAATACAGAAGTAAAAAACATAACAATACATAAGAAAACTATTGAACAGGCAGACAAAAAACAATCAAGACAAAACAAAAACATGACAATACATCAGAAAACCAATCTCAAAAGTCATAAGTACAATCTGATCTATTTAAAGCAGTGGGTATAAATAGCAATCTGGCCTATATGACAACAACAATGAATATGGATTTCATCTATTCAGCAACAACACATATAAATACTAAACTGACCTGAAACATCAATAAATAGCAATTTGATCTAAACTATGACAACGTTAACCGTTGTCATAGTTTAGGTCGTTAAAATGGGTAATCGTCAAACGTAACATAACAAATGGTTGAAATGAATGGGAAAAACTTCCAGGAACCAGAGGCTCCACCCACCTCTCGACTCTATACAGATGGAGCAGCTCTGTTAGGTCCCCTCCTGGTTTTATCACTTTGCAGTGCTTGAATGAGTCTATGCTGCTCGTAATATCGGCACAAGTCATTACACATTGTCGTACTGAGATAATTACTAAACATCAGGGCACAACTCAGATTTTATTTGAGGCATTTCACCCTGTTTGATATAATAGATTTCATGGTGTCTGTACCAGGAAAGGGGGGGACGATCCGCAGGTCAGGAGTCTGACTTTAAAGCTACCACGTTATCAAACAAGGTCGTCTCGTTTATTTCAGTAACTCCACACTCAATCAGCCTGCTGCAAGCGGTTGAATAAATGGACAGCTTTTGAATAAGACTGTAGTTAATTTCAGTCCAGTGGATCATTCTAAAAAGCAAAATTTAACTTACAATTGAAAACCTACCATAAAAAAAAAATCAGTCAATGTATATTTTTTCATCACTTTTAGCCTGTAGCTCATTTTATATTCTGATTGTGAAACTAAACATGCCAACTATCCTTTGCTTTTACAAAACAAAGGTTACAAATGATAGCAGCTATTGTTTCTAAACTCCAGGGGTACATTCGAATACTGTAATAGATCTGGAAGTTTCCTTCAATTCGGCCTTCAGAAGGTTTTTCATGGTTGCCAGAACAGGAAAGGAGCCTAACATGTTTGCTAACTTCTTCTAGTAGTCCGTGAGCCTGGGCCCAAAATTCGGGCCTCCGGTACCATCTGGGGGGAATAATTATCATGCTGATTTTTGGCAAGGTGTGAACCCCTAGTACTAGAAAATATGTGATAACATTGCAGTGGTGGTAGCTTTATGTGTGTTATCACTTGATTTGTAACCCCATGCGAAAACACACTTTTCAAAACAATAATAAAGCATTCCATTTCAAATTGATGGTTCGCTTTTATTATTGACCCTATCTCTTTGAAAATTGGTTGGAATATGAGTCAGACTATATAGTCTTCAGAAAAGTTGTTAAAATTGGCATCTCTACATGTTATCTTGTGACAACACAGTGACTGTACATTACATAGAATATACTTCTGTTTTCATGAAATATGTAACACAAAAGTTTCCTCTGTGCATAAACTAAAGATTGATTATGACGTTTACTACATAGATTTGAAGCGAATGTATTATACAAGTCAATAAACTAAATATACTGTAAGAATGAGGCATAGGATAACTGTTATATCACCATTTACACATACATTAATATCCAGTTTGCAGCAGATACTTTTTTCATGAGCAATGTTAATGTGATTTTTTTTAAACCCCTATGGCCAGCAATGTCACCAACTCAATCACTCATTCATTCTCCCAACCAGGGAATACTGTATCAAGGAAATCAAGGAAGCTGCTCTTCTTGCCTGCAAGAAGAACCTGGTGTGGACACTTGCAAGGCAGACAGATCCAGAGAATCAGACAATCCCAAGCTGGACTGGTTTTAATATCAGCACCAGGGACCAAGAATACATCTCACAAAATATTGTTGGGTATCTACCAACCATCAATTCACCAGCCACAGAGTTGACCGCAGTGTTTGAAATCCTGAACCAATCAGAGCTAATCAGGAAGGAACTGGTTCTAGAAACAACTGTGGTAGTCATGGATCAAGCACTCTATGCAAAAGCCACTGAAATTGCCTGGAAGCACAAAGAACGCTTCTCCAACATTCTTCTGAGGATGGGAACATTCCATACTATATGCAATGCTTTAGCCATCCTAGGGAAGCGATTTTGGGATGCTGGTCTAAAGGACATATGCATAGAGGCTGGAATTATCGCAGAGGGGTCCATCAATGGAGTTCTTGATGGTAAACACTAAAATTGTGCTGTCAGGGTCCACAAGTACATCTATGAAGCACTGATGAGACTTGCATGGGCAGAGTTCACACTGTGGGTTGAGGACAATGTTCCAGAGAGGAGTGGGATGATCAAATCATGCTTAGACAATGTGAAAGACATGGCCAGTGACTTGAACCAAGAGAAGTTGAACAATCTGCTGCAAAGTCCACCATTAGCTGAGCTGATAACCCTGTGGACAGACTTTCCAGAACACCTCCATCACAACAATGGAGAGCTTTCCGCATTCTGGATGTCATACGTTGACATGGTAGAGGACGTAGTACTTGGCCTTCTGCACACTTCTCATGAGGAGGACAGGGAGTTGCACCTCCATGCAAGGCACCAAATCAAGCCATGGTGCTTTGCCTATGATAAACTGAATTATGCCAGGTACCTGTCCCCTTACTTTGTTCAGATGAGAAACCTACCAGAGAAGAATCCTTCAGTGTATGCGGCCTTCAAAACAGGCACATTTTCAGTGCAGCTGTCAAGTACAACAGAAGTCACAGTTAACAAAGACACAGACTACTAGAGGCACATCATGGTTCAGCCTAAATGCTGGAGCTATTAAGCATTACTACGTAACAGCTGAGCACCGCAGTGCATTCCTGGGACAGTTAAGTGAGATGGTGCAAGGCACCAAATCAAAGCTTTGTCATGCAGAGCTACAGCAGCCAATAACCCAAAAGGATGAGGAGGCAGTTTCAGCAGTGGTTAGCCTCATACATGGATGGGTCTACCCATTTGCTAAGAAGCGGGACCTCATTAGCATCTCTACAGCAAAGGCAGCACCCAAGGACATTGCCTCTGACCTGATGAAGGCATATGAGATGGGTGAGCAGTGCTATAGAACTTCAAGGATGAGAGACTAAAGGAAGACCCACCAGCAAAGAAATTCCCAGATCCAATCAAAACCAACAAGCTGAAAACCTTCAGTGATATGTGTAAGAAGAGAGAAGTGAAATCAAATGGGAGGGCAATCATCTTGAAAGCAGACAGGTCTTTGTTTGGACACATCATAGTAATGACACAAGGGTGCAGACTACATATGGAGGATAGCCTTTCTCATCCCCTTGGACCATTACCCTGGGCCCTCGCCACACAAGATGAATTGGTGAGAAAGTCAAATAAAGCTACTTTGGTCACAACCTTGCAGAAAAATGTAGCAGTAGAAGAGAAACTCCCAGAAAACTCTGCTACTGTAATTGATGGAATGAACTTGGTCCAAAGAGTGAAATGTGATCAAGTTACTTTCAGAGATGTTGTCACAACAATTCTGGGTAGGGCTCTGAGGGAAGGCAGTCAGAGTAGCAGAATAGATGTTGTGTTCAACACATACAAGGAGAACTCTATCAAGAATAGTGAAAGATTTCTATGGGGTGAAGAGACTGGTCATGAGTTGCAAGGTATCACAGGCACACAGATGGTGAGGCAGTGGAGGAGCTTTCTGACCAAAGTCAGTAACAAAACTAGTCTCATTAGCTTCTTAGTCCATGAATGAAGGAAGGTATTGTACAGAGCAAAGCTACAGGAGAAGATTCTGTATGCAACTGTGAATGACAAATGTTACAGAATTACATCTCAAGACAGTGAGGAGGTGTCAGCTCTTCAATGTCAACAAGAAGAAGCAGATGGCCGCCTACTTCTTCATGCTGCCCATGTGATGAGAGAGATACCAATCTGTAGTTATCTGGTCAGAAGACACAGATGTTTTTATTATGTATTTAGCATTCTGTGACAAGATTGAGGCTACATTGTTCCAGAAGTGGGGCACCAGAGCCTGTGCAAGGCTTGTAGACATCAGGAAGGTTGCTGCCACTGTTGGCATAGAGGTTTGTAGGTCTCTCATCAGGCTGCATACATATACAGGTTGTGACACTGTAAGCGCTTTTGCTAGTAAAGCTAAGACAAGTGCCCTAAAACTTCTAACCAGCAACAGGGAAATTCAGGACACATTATAGAGTTGGGTCAGGAATGGGACCTCTCCCCAGGACTGATGGACAAACTAGAGACATTTACATGTCTCCTGTATGCCCCAAAAGCATCGACCACCAAGGTCAATGAGCTCAGGTATCACCTTTTCTATGGCAAAAAAGGTGAAATTGAAAGTTTTATTTTTCTTTCCTTTTATATCCGTTACTCTTTATGTAAATTACTTTGCTTAAGGTATGGGCCCCCTCCATAAGCTCTGCCGAGCTTCCTTGGGGTGTCCCTTTTCACACACTTTTGTGTATAATATATGTATAAATTGTATTTTTTCTTTTGTGTGTGAAATAAAGTTGAAAGTTGAGTTGAGTTGAATTAAAGTCATCAACTCCCACCTTGCAAGGACTGCTTAACAAAACACAGTGAGCCAACTGCCAGGCTGGCACATGGAGAAGATGTTTAGAGAAGGACCCACAAGTGCCAAG
Source organism: Lampris incognitus (assembly GCF_029633865.1). Lineage (NCBI taxonomy): Eukaryota > Metazoa > Chordata > Actinopteri > Lampriformes > Lampridae > Lampris > Lampris incognitus. The sequence goes on from NC_079217.1 coordinate 34,884,214, forward strand.
AAGCCCTGTTGGTAGAGGATGGAAGATGGAGAGAGAAGAGGAAACTGAACAGTTGGTAGTGCACTGGATGGAAGGCCAGCCAGCACCTGACGCTGTCCTGGATCTACTGGCCTGTAACGGTCCAAAGAAATGTTCACTCCCAAGATGTGTGTGTGTGTTGCAAATGGCCTCAGGTGTACTGACATGTGTAGACTGGCAGACTGTGAGAACCAGGCATCCACCTCAGAGTGTGGAAAGTTCAGATGAAGATGTGAAAGATGTGGAAGACCTGGGAAATGATTATGAGTATTAGGTTCTGAAAGTATGTAAAACACAGTATGGTTTGCGGTGGTGTAGCGGTTTAAGCATTGGCTTTGTGTCGATGCAGTTGCCCACTGGGGGCCGGGGTTCGCGCCTTGGTCTCGTCATATCCGACTACGGCCGGATTTGACGAAGCAGCAATAATTGGCAAGGCTGTCTTCGGGAGGGAGTCGGCTTGTGTTCATTATATGAATGCGTCTGTGTGTGTCAGAAAAAGCAGTGGTTCGGCCTGGATTCGCCTCTCCTTCGAGACTGCTGGCCAGAGAGATGCAGTTGGTGAACGCATGCAGTACGAGGGTGGGTATTTGAACTAGAATAGGGAGCGATTGTCCACTAAATTGGGAGAAAAAGAGAAAATGAGAAATACATAAAAAATTATGGAAGGCAGTCTTTATAATTAGTTGTAATTAGTTTGTAATTAACAGTCTTTGTACTTAGTAATTATTTGAATTCCTGAATAAATTCTCTACAAATACATGTGATTGTGGCTCCTTGGTTAACTTTGGAGATATCAAAAAAAAAAAAAGCGACTTTACATTGACTAAATAAAAACGTGTAGGAGAATCTCCAAATAAATGGCTGTAACTCACTTAGGAAAAGGTGTACTTGCACCAAACTTCACATGGAGTTACAAGACACCTAAGGGCAACCTTTCACATTGAAAAATAAAATTTCAGTGGTTGATTATGGAGTTACTCAACAAAATACACGTTTTTTTTTACTGTCCATTTTAATTTTTATGTCAAATATGGTATGCTCACATACAGATAATGCATGATGGTAACTGTACACTGCACCAGAAAGAAGGGGAGGTTCCCCTGAATCAAATGATGTATAATATTTGATACTGACGGAAAGAATAAGCTCAGAATTGGTAAAAATATAATTCTATGCCCAGGCGTTTTTTGTCTATGGTGGTTTTATAAAATGCATGATAACACACATAAAGCTACCACTGCTGCAAGGTTTTCACATATTTTCTAGTAATAGGGGTGTACACCTTGCCAGAGATCTGCACGAGAATTATTCCCCCCAGATGGTACCGACCAACCCTACTGGCCCACAGATTACAGTGAGGAAACATGAGAGCAGCCTTGGTAGAAGGAAACATAATTTTCCTTGACATTTATGAAGAGGTCAAGGAAAAGTGAAAAGGAAAGGCAAACATTTTCTTTTTCTTTTTAAAAAAAATGCATTTAGATACACTCCAGCATGTCGACCTATTGTTTCATTACATTTTACCCAATGCTGTGCATAGTATTTTTCATGTATTTCTGCAGTCTGTAAGCAACATCGAACTCCTTTATAAGCTGGTTTTAGTACGACTATCCACCTTCCAATGTTTTTGTAAGGAGTGAGAGAGGACAGCCTGTAGGTGTTTGGCATTACTGAATACTAAAACAGCAATTCTCCCTAAGGTGATCACAGAGCTGACAAGGAATCTCTTCTGGGCTAATTTAGTCTATTCAAATGAACTATTCTTACATAAAAGATCAAGAGAAGTTGTCCATAAGCTATTCATAGATTTCACTATAATAATAGCTATAATGAGGAGAATGGCTGTGTAGGGGGTTTGCTAGAAAAGATGCCTGAAGCGCTTTTGTAAAAATAATCTTCATTTTCAATATTTTCTGCTTTATGTTACACAGAAAAAAAAATATTGTTCCTGTCAGAATGAAAGAAAAATATCGGACAGTCTTTTCATTCTACCTATTCTTCCCTCATCTAATGTTCCAGTATCAGACTCGACAGATAGTTAACATGGTTGATCCAATAAAGACTTAAGGCTTGAATAAGTTTAGGTTCTTTACTTGGTTTTCTTGTTTATCCAGCTTTGTCACTTAATCTTTCCTTTTTTGTAAAACTAAAACAAAACCTACAAATAAAATAAATCTGATTACAATTAGTTGTCCATCCATCCATTATCCAAACCACTTATCCTGCTCTCAGGGTCACGGGGATTCCGGAGCCTATGCCAGCAGTGTGGTTATTTGCTTCCATATTATAGGTACACTATAGGTAGGTATATATCCACAAAGATAAACAATATGTTATACAGGACATTTCCACAGCAACCACATTGTCAAATAAAACAACTGCAAAAACATGAAAACAACGAAACAGTATTTTCAGGTAGGCAACATCAACTCAGTTTGATGTGAACCTGAGCATGTGACCAGCTAACCAGCCAGGGCACTGCGGTAACCAAACAGTCTAGTATGAATAAGCAAGACACTGACTCTGCCAAACATATTCAGATATCTGCAGAAACAACTCAAAAAGGATACATTTGTCATCCAACTATCATCAACATACAACAAATCAAGGTATGTAATACTCACAGGCATATATTCTCAAAACTTCAACGACAGAAAAATGATGAACTGAACACTAGCTTCAGCTTCACAACAACTAAATTGGCAACTGGTGCAACGGATTTTTATGTACATTAACAATGGCCAGTAGAGGGCGCTCAACGAAATTATACCTGGAGTTGAACAAATTATATGAATTACCAGCACACTACCATATATGTACATAAGCAGAGACAGATTAAAATGTGCTAAACATTAATGTTTTGATCAAATCCAGCCTTGATAGCGTTTTTTAATTTGGGTGAACTGTATATACACAATGCATTTGCAAAGATGAGAAAATAAACACACACACACACACACACACACACACACACACACACACACGGTAGAATTACTGCAGTGGCAGTGTCATCAATGTAAGAATCTACGTTAAGTGTGTGTACGTGTAAGAGAGATAAGAATTACATGTTATAAAGTTGTTGAAGTTCGGCAAAACATATTGCGGTGAATTCGGTGGGCAACCGCAGGAACCACCACGGCCGGGACGCGAAACCGTGTCTTCTACACAGCGGGCATCAACGTTAACCAGTCGACTAAAGGGTCCGACTTGTTATCCAAGGACTAACGTGTCTACTTATTCGTGTACGTTACACTTGTAATGAATGAAAGGTCACGTGTTTAACTTGACCTACTCACGGGTGTACGTGCAGTGCGTGTGACGTATACAGGAAGTGAGAAGCGCATGTTATGAAGGTTGTATGTCGGATGAACGCTAGTAAAAGCTACACAGTTAAGAACCTACGAAGTCGGCTCGTTCTTGAATTATTCTTATGTCAGTAAGACAAGGCGTCTACGGACATTACATGGTGTCAGAATAGTCTGTGTATCGGAACACGAGCGGTCATGCCGAAGTTTAATCCGCCGAGTGAATTCAAGTTTGACTGCCCCGTTGAATGGCCGGAGTGGAAACAACGGTTTTCGCGCTTCAGGCTCGCGACAAAGCTGGATAAAGACGACGGGGAGATTCAAGTGAGTTCGCTGATTTATGCAATGGGCAGCGAGGCTGAAAAGATATTCAGCTCGTTTGACTTCGCGGCGGAGGGTGATAAAGTGGACTATGATATCGTACTGAAAAAGTTCGATGACTACTTTATTCCCCGCCGTAACATCATACATGAGAGGGCGTGCTTCTATCAACGTAGCCAGCAGCCAGGAGAGACAGCGGAGATGTACATCCGGACATTGTATGAGCTGTCTGAACACTGAGTTTGGGGACAAGAGGGATGAACATATCAGAGATCGTCTGGTAGTGGGCATAAAAGATAAGGTGATCTCCCGTCAGTTCCAGCTCACAGCGGACCTTACTCTGGTGAAAGTCATTGAACAAGTGCGCCAGGCGGAGGCAATAACAAAGCAGCTCAGCCTCCAAGCTAACCAACCAGAGGCTCAGCTGGTTAACGTCAATGTTGTCCGACGGCGGGACGGACGCCAAAACAAAAAGGGCGGACAGCGTCATGGTGGCAGCAGACCTGCAACCAACAAAGTAGATGAATGCGGGAGGTGCGGCAAGACGCAGCACACCGATGAGCGGAAGTGTCCTGCAACGAACAGTAAGTGCAACAAGTGTCATAAAAAGGGACATTGGGAGCGTGTATGTCACTCTAAAGCGGTGAGAGAAGTCACTGAAGAGGTTAAACAGCTGTACTTTCTGGGAGAAGTTGGCAAAGAGAGCAGTCAGGAAGATTGGACTGTTAGTTTAACAATAAGTGATGTACCAATAACCTTTAAAATTGACACGGGGGCTGACGCTACTGTTATCAACCAAGGGACATTTAAAAAGCTGAAGCCAAACATAAAACTGGGACCTCCTGACACATGCTTCATAAGCCCAGGTGGAAACATCAGCTGCATAGGACAGTTTCAAGCCACAACCAACTACAAGGAGAAACAATACTCCTTTCCAGTGTATGTGATCAAGGGGAGAGGCAGCTGTCTGCTGAGTCGTCCAGAGGCAGTGGAGATGGGTCTAGTGAAGCGGATGAATGAGGTCAGTGGAGTTTTCGGTTCAAGTGGACTGCTGAAAACAGACCCAGTGAAAATAGCTCTGGTGGAGGGTGCCCAGCCATACGCGGTGCATACAGCCAGACGGATACCGCTGCCACTTGTACCACTGGTTAAGAAAGAACTGCAGCGCATGGAAAATGAGGGCATTATTGAAAAAGTGACTCAGCCCACAGAATGGTGCGCCGCTATGGTGCCGGTGCTGAAACCGAACAAGAAAGAGGTTCGCTGCTGCGCTGACCTCAGGAGGCTGAATCGAGCGGTGAAACGTGAGAAATACGTGCTGCCCACTATGGAGGAAATAATGCCAAGGCTCGCAGGGTCAAAGTTCTTCACAACGTTGGATGCAGCAAGTGGGTTTTACCAGATCCCCTTGCATGAAGACAGCAGGGGGCTCACCACTTTCATCACCCCATTTGGGACGTATGCTTTCTGCCGCCTTCCATTTGGTATAACGAGTGCTCAAGAGAAAGATGGCGGAAACTCTGACCGGGCTAGAGGGCACAGAGGTGTACATGGATGACATCCTTATACATGGAGAGACTGAGGAAATCCATGACCGGCGCCTAGCAGAGGCGCTGGGGGTCATTGAAACAGCAGGTCTCAAACTGAACCAAGCGAAATGCAAGTTCAAACAGAAACAAGTCCGCTTCCTTGGTCATATCATCAACGAGGCAGGCATCAGACCTGACCCGGACAAAGTGGCCGGAATAGAGAACTTTCCTCAGCCCCAGAACGTGACGGAACTCAAGAGGTTCCTCGGGATGGTGAACTATTTGGCAAAATACGTCCCAGAGCTGTCCACTGTAGGTCAGCCGCTTTATGGACTGCTTAAAGCAACGACAGAGTGGCTGTGGGGACCTGCACAGAACACAGCATTCCAAGACCTTAAAGCAGCACTCGCCACCGCCCCGGTACTCACCTTTTATGACGTCACTAAGGCTACGGTGGTGTCAGCAGATGCCAGCAGCTACGGGCTGGGAGGCGTTCTGCTCCAGCAGCACGGGGAACACTGGAAGCCCGTGGCCTACTGCTCCCGACGGCTGAGTGACGCAGAGACAAGGTACGCACAGATCGAGAAAGAGTGCTTAGCCAGCGTCTGGGCATGTGAAAGGTTCGAGAAGTACTTGTTTGGGCTTGACAATTTCAGACTTGTCACCGATCATAAACCACTAGTGCCTCTCATGAACAGCAAAGACTTGGATAATGTGCCCATTAGGTGCCAGAGACTGTTAATGAGGCTGATGCGTTTCAATGCAGTGGCTGAATACGCACCAGGCAAAACTTTAGCTGTGGCTGATGCACTCTCCAGAGGCCCAGAGCAGTGCTACGGAGATGGTGCTTCTCATGATGATGTTGCAGCGCACATTGATGCCATCGTGTGCCAGGTGCCTGCCACACCTCAAAGGATGCAGGAGATAAAACAGAGCACGGATGGGGATCTGCAGCTCCAGACAGTGTTGGGCTTCATCAGACACGGCTGGCCTGAGTATGTCGATAAAGTGCCGGAGACAGTCAGAGACTTTTATCAGGTGAGAGGGGAGTTATCTGAGGTAGATGGTTTAGTCATCAGAGGCAGTCGTATCGTCATTCCCACAGAGATGAGGGAGGTGATCTTAGACAGAATACACGACGGGCACCAGGGGATAGTTAAGTGCAGAGAGAGAGCTAGCCAGTCAGTGTGGTGGCCCAAAATGACAGAGCACATTACAACAAAGATACAGCAATGTCAATTCTGCAGAGAACACAAGAACACACAGAGAAAAGAGCCTTTAATGTCAAGTGAGCTCCCATCCAGACCATGGCAGAAAGTTGGCATAGACCTGTGTGAGTACAAAAAGCAAAACTACTTGATAGTGTCTGACTATTATTCCAGGTTTTTGGAGATCCTAAATCTACCAACAACTACTAGCAGTCAGGTTGTAGCTAGGCTGAAGGCTACATTTGCACGTTTTGGTATCCCTGAAATTGTAGTTAGTGATAATGGGCCACAGCTAGTTTCAGAAGAGATGAGGAGGTTCAGTGAGGATTATGATTTCATCCATGTGACTTCAAGCCCACACTACCCCCAGAGTAATGGACAGGCAGAGAGGGCTGTTCAGATAGCCAAAAGCATATTAAGGCAGGAAGACCCTCTCCTCGCCCTGTTGACATACAGAGCTACACCCTCTTCTTCCACTGGAGCCAGTCCAGCGGAATTGCTCATGGGTAGGAGACTCAGAACCACCTTACCCACATTGCAGCATAACCTGAAACCGGCCTGGCCTAAAGAGGAACTGATCAAAACCGCTGACGCCGCAGCCAAATCGAGGCAGGCTTTCTACTACAACCGCAGGAACGGCGTGCGGACACTGCGCCCACTGAACTCGGGTGACACAGTACTCACCAAACTTGATGGACAGAAAACATGGACAATGCCAGCAGTTGTTCACAGTCAGAGCTCCACTCCCAGATCCTACATAGTGGAGACAGCTCAAGGTGAACATTACAGAAGGAACAGGCGCCACCTGTTGGCCACACCTAAAACACTCACCTTTGTCAGCAGGGCTCCTGACCATGTCACTCCAGGGGAGAGTGGAAACATGGATGAGTCCCGAGCAGCAGAAATGCCAACTTCCACACCATATGTTACTCGCTCTGGCAGGGTGAGCAAGCCAGCAATCCGGCTGGATTTGTGAGGCGTATGGACTTGTGTACTGTGGGAGATTTTTTATTTCTTTGTGAAAAGGGGGGTGATATACAGGTTAAAATTGTTGGCAGTAAATGTTCAGAGAAATGTTTAGAAAATAATCTTAGAGGGGGAGATGTAATGAATGAAAGGTCACGTGTTTAACTTGACCTACTCACGGGTGTACGTGCAGTGCGTGTGACGTATACAGGAAGTGAGAAGCGCATGTTATGAAGGTTGTACACTACCGTTCAAAAGTTTGGGATCACCCAAACAATTTTGTGTTTTCCATGAAAAGTCACACTTATTCACCACCATATGTTGTGAAATGAATAGAAAATAGAGTCAAGACATTGACAAGGTTAGAAATAATGATTTGTATTTGAAATAAGATTTTTTTTACATCAAACTTTGCTTTCGTCAAAGAATCCTCCATTTGCAGCAATTACAGCATTGCAGACCTTTGGCATTCTAGCTGTTAATTTGTTGAGGTAATCTGGAGAAATTGCACCCCACGCTTCCAGAAGCAGCTCCCACAAGTAAGATTGGTTGGATGGGCACTTCTTTGAGCAGATTGAGTTTCTGGAGCATCACATTTGTGGGGTCAATTAAACGCTCAAAATGGCCAGAAAAAGAGAACTTTCATCTGAAACTCGACAGTCTATTCTTGTTCTTAGAAATGAAGGCTATTCCATGCGAGAAATTGCTAAGAAATTGAAGATTTCCTACACCGGTGTGTACTACTCCCTTCAGAGGACAGCACAAACAGGCTCTAACCAGAGTAGAAAAAGAAGTGGGAGGCCGCGTTGCACAACTGAGCAAGAAGATAAGTACATTAGAGTCTCTAGTTTGAGAAACAGACGCCTCACAGGTCCCCAACTGGCATCTTCATTAAATAGTACCTGTTAGAGCCTGTTTGTGCTGTCCTCTGAAGGGAGTAGTACACACCGGTGTAGGAAATCTTCAATTTCTTAGCAATTTCTCGCATGGAATAGCCTTCATTTCTAAGAACAAGAATAGACTGTCGAGTTTCAGATAAAAGTTCTCTTTTTCTGGCCATTTTGAGCGTTTAATTGACCCCACAAATGTGATGCTCCAGAAACTCAATCTGCTCAAAGAAGTGCCCATCCAACCAATCCAACTTGTGGGAGCTGCTTCTGGAAGCGTGGGGTGCAATTTCTCCAGATTACCTCAACAAATTAACAGCTAGAATGCCAAAGGTCTGCAATGCTGTAATTGCTGCAAATGGAGGATTCTTTGACGAAAGCAAAGTTTGATGTAAAAAAAATCTTATTTCAAATACAAATCATTATTTCTAACCTTGTCAATGTCTTGACTCTATTTTCTATTCATTTCACAACATATGGTGGTGAATAAGTGTGACTTTTCATGGAAAACACGAAATTGTTTGGGTGATCCCAAACTTTTGAACGGTAGTGTATGTCGGATGAACGCTAGTAAAAGCTACACAGTTAAGAACCTACGAAGTCGGCTCGTTCTTGAATTATTCTTATGTCAGTAAGACAAGGCGTCTACGGACATTACAACACTATTAAGTTTTTGTTCTTCATCTATTGAGTTTCTCTTGTACTCCCCAGATTCAACATGGCATATTTTAGTTAGCACCTCCTACGATTGAACATTCTTTCATTATACAAGCCCTGCAATTTTTTGGTTTTGGAAGTAACTTTATCAATACTACTGCCATGTTCTATAAGGACATAAACAGTTCTGTCATTCTGTATCCCAACGTTTCAAAAAGGTTTCCGATTTCAAGAGGTGTACGTCAAGGATGTCCTATTTCTTGTTTTTGATTGTTGTTGAACTTTTGTCTCTGAATATTTCACATAGTCCAGATATACAAGGCTTAACTATTTTTGACAGAAAGATAAAAATTACACAGGTAGCTGATGACACTGTATTATTTCTTAAGGATAAATGGCAAATACAGAGAGCATTACATGTAACTGGTGAATTTTCAGAAGCTTCAGGTCTTAAACTCAATATAAACAAAAGTGAAATTTTATGTTTATATGAGACTGAAGAGAAACTTATGTTTAATGTCCCTGTTAAACAATGTGTAAAATACATTGGTATTCACATTTCAAAGGCTCTCAGACAGCAGCTAAATTTTCTTCCTAAAATTAAGAAAACCAAGTCAATTCTTAATATGTGGCTTCACAGAGATCTTTCCATTTTTGGGAGAGTGTTATTGACAAAGGCTGAAGGAGTATCAAAATTGGTTTATCCTACCTTGTCACTCTATGTTAATGATGTGTTCTGTAAAGAAGTTAATAATTTATTTATCAAGTTTGTATGGAAAAACAGACACCATTACCTTAAAAAAGAAATACTCAGATTGGAGAGAGCTGAAGGAGGATTGGAAATCTTAGATTTTGTCCATTTAAATTGCACCTTCAAGATCAAATGGCTTAAAAATGTTTGGAGCTCCCAGAATCATTATGGAATTTTATACCACACAATATATTTAAAAATGTAGGTGGCTTAAAGTTTCTAATGGGATGTAATTACACTGTCTCTAAATTGCCGATAAAACTCTCACAAGTTCTATCAGCAGGCTTTATTGTCTTGGAAATTATGCTATTTTCACAACGTTTCACCACATAAGGATATAATTTGGAACAATTGTAATATCACTGTTAACAAGGAATGTATATATAAAGAGAACTGGATTGAACGGGGTATAATCTTTGTTACAGATTTGTTTGATGATAAAGGCAATCTTTATAGTTATGAAAATTTCCTAAAAGCCAAATCTTTTCCGGTCAAACATAAGGAATTTACTTCTGTGATAAGGGCTATTCCCACAGGTATAATTGAATTAATGAAATGTCACTTAGGATATCAAAATGTTAATCTTCAAATACCTTGTTTAAAAATTAATGGAATAAAATTAGTAGACATGAAATGTACCAACATACATATAAGAAAAGTGCTTTATGACTATAATAAGATTTCACCCAGAGGGAAACCTATCTGGAATTCACAATTGGATGACATAAAATGGCGTAAGGCTTGGTTGTGCCCATTTCAATTCTGTATCTCAAATAAAATTAGAGAAATCCATTTTAAAATTTTACACAACATACATTGCATCCGGAAAGTATTCACACCCCTTCACTTTCCCCACATTTTGTTATGTTACAGCCTTATTCCAAAATGGATTAAATTCCTTTTATTTCTCTTCAATCTACACACAATACCCCATAATGACAAAGTGAAAAAGGTTTTGTAGACATTTTTGCAAATTTATTAAAAATAAAAACGGAAATATTGCATGTACATAAGTATTCACATCCTTTGCTATGACACTCAAAATTGAGCTCAGGTTCATCCTGTTTCCGCTGACCATCCTTGAGATGTTTCTACATCTTGATTGGAGTCCACCTGTAGTAAATGCAATTGATTGGACATGATTTGGAAAGGCACACACCTGTCTATATAAGGTCCCACTGTTGACAGTGCATGTTAGAGCAGAAACCAAGCCATGAAGTCAAAGGAATTGTCTGTGGACCTCCGAGACAGGATTGTATCGAGGCACAGATCTGGGGGAAGGGTACAAAAAAAATGTCTACAGCTTTGAAGGTCCCGAAGAGCACAGTGGTCTCCATCATTCGTAAATGGAAGAAGTTTGAATCCACCAGGACTCTTCCTAGAGCTGGCTGCCCAGCCAAACTGAGCAATCAGGGGAGAAGGGCCTTGGTCAGGGAGGTGACCAAGAAGCCGATGGTCACTCTGACAGAGCTCCAGCGTTCCTCTGTGGAGATGGGAGAACCTTCCAGAAGGACAACCATCTCTGCAGCCCTCCACCAATCAGGCCTTTATGGTAGAGTGGCCAGACAGAAGCCTCTGCTCAGTAAAAGGCACATGACAGCCCGCTTGGAGTTTGCCAGAAAGCACCCAAAGGACTCTCAGACCATGAGAAACAAGATTCTCTGGTCTGATGAAACCAATATTGAACTCTTTGGCCTGAATGCCAAACGTCACGTCTGGAAGAAACCAGGCATCTCTCTTCACCTTGCTAATACCATCCCTACAGTGAAGCATGGTGGTGGCAGCATCGTGCTGTGGGGATGTTTTTCAGCGGCAGGAACTGGGAGACCAGTCAGGATCGAGGGAAAGATGAACGGAGCAAAGCACAGAGAGATCCTTGATGAAAACCTGCTCCAGAGTGCTCAGGACCTCAGACTGGGGCAAAAGTTTACCTTTCAACATGACAACGACCCTAAGCACACAGCCAAGACAACGAAGGAGTGACTTCAGGACAAGTCTGTGAATGTCCTTGAGTGGCCCAGCCAGAGCCCAGACTTGAACCCCATTGAACATCTCTGGAAAGACCTGAAAATGGCTGTGCAGCGACGCTCCCCATCTAACCTTACAGAGCTTGAGAGGATCTGCAGAGAAAAATGGGAGAAATACCCCAAATATAGGTGTGCCAAGCTTGTAGCTTCATACCCAAGAAGACTTGAGGCTGTAATCGCTGCCAAGGGTGCCTCAACCAAGTACTGAGTAAAGGGTGTGAATACTTATGTACATGCAATATTTCAGTTTTTTATTTTTAATAAATTTGCAAAAATTTCTACAAAACCTTTTTCGCTTTGTCATTATGGGGTGTTGTATGTAGATTGATGAGGAAAAAAAGGAATTTAATCCATTTTGGAATAAGGCTGTAACATAAAATGTGGGAAAGGTGAAGGGGTGTGACTACTTTCCGGATGCACTGTATATCCGTGTAACACATTAATTTCTAAATTTACTAATATAGAACTTAATTGTACCTTTTGTAGCGCGGAGCCAGAAACGGTTATGCATTTGTTTTGTCACTGCCCCTCCTCATCTGTGTTTTGGAGTGACATAGAGCATTTTATACTTAACAAGACTGGACAGTCTATAATAATTATGCTTTAAGACATTATTACTAAATTTGAATGTGAAAATAAATCTTTAAATTACATGACGAATCTTATAATCGCACTTGGTAAACTTCCCATACATTAAGTGAGGTTCTCTAGATCCCTCCCAAACATTGATACTTTTCTGGTTGAGTTCAATATGTATTTAGACACATTGGCCCTTATGACGAATAAAAAAAGTGAACGCACTGTCATATTATAAGGAACTATTTTCTGTAGCCTCTGATTAAGTTTCATTGACTTTATTTTGGTTATTGTTTATCATGCTTAGATACTTTATACTCGTTAATTGTTTACTTTGCATATTTAATTGATTATCTGCCTTTTTACATTTTCACTTGAAGAAATTTGAATTATATAAGAATGTATGTTTCACTTAGCTAAAAAAAAAAAAAAGGTGTCTCTCCACCTGCCGCCCAATGACTGCTGGGATAGGCTCCAGTATCCCCGCGGCCCTGACAGCAGTATAAGCGGTTTGGATAATGGAAGGATAATGGAAGGAATACACTGTATTTCAACTAAGGCCACTAGATGGGACCGTTTAATCTTGTGACTCAGTTGAAAAATACTGTACCACCCATAGAAACTGAATGAGTAAAACGGACCTTGAAGCGTTATTATGAATCTCACGGCACTTCTAGGCAAGACACGCCCCCGTGAAGCATTCAAGGGAATGGGGAACACTACTGTGTTGCCTTTAAGGCATAATATTGGATAGACTCTTATTTTGATAATATTCTATAGACTCTTATTTTGATAAGCATTTGTCAAGCGTAAAGAGTTCCAAGTTCACAGAGTTCAGTTCCTGTTATTCATTCAAAGAAGCCGGCTGAATCTGTACACATGCCTTTTACATCCAAAGGAGTTGAATCAAGTGCAACTGGACTTGGTATATATCCGTGAAGACATTCCGCCTCTCATTCAAGAGGCTTCCTCAGTTCATGCCTTTCTGACTAGACCAATCTGGTCTGACTGGCTGGTGATGAGACTAAGAATTTATCTAGGAAAACATCGGATCACAAAGAGCCACGAATATCAATAGCTCAGACAACAACTCCTAAAGGATAAATTCTGAGTCTCATCGCCAGCCAGTCAGACTAGCTTGGTCTAGTCAGAAAGGCACGAACTGAGGAAGCCTCTTGCATGAGAGGCGAAACGTCTTCACGGATATATACCAAGTCCAGTTGCACTTAATTCAACTCCTTTGGATAACCATGACCTGGATGAATGAGAACCTTCACAGACATGCCTTTTACATCCACCCTAATCCACACTGTAAATGCCACAGAGGCAATGGCGTAAGTAAATAATTTCATAGTTCTTAGTAATTATAAGTTACTGTTAAAATGATATTTACATTAAAAAAGCATTTTATTTGTTTGTAATTGAAAAAAAATCGTTTTATTTATATGTATTTACACAGGGAAGAGCACATGTTGCCAACAAAATGGTAATTGTTTGTATTCTGTCGGTCTACAGTTTTCACTCTGTAATATGGTGTAAAGAGCCACAGTAAACAGCAATTAAAGCTTACTACGACCCAAGTCATCATTTTCAAGGAAGAGTTTAGCTAGTTGTATGGCTGCATTTCCTACACTGTAGTGAGGACAACATAGTGAAAAGATACAGAAAAGCTGGTGTTGTACATCATGGTAAGATGGATGCAAAACAAAGCGACACGATTTCAGTGGCGAGTGGAAGAAGTTGAATGTCATCTGCATTGACAACTAGCTTATTAGCACGTGCTCGCACTACAGCGGAGGTAGCTAAAGTACACCTTGCATTTGCAGACCAAGAAGCTAAAGCTAAAATAGAGAGCGCTGCCCTTTTATGCTTTTATTTGCTCTTTTTAGCTGCTAAGGAGGCTAAGTTACAGAAAGAAAAAGCTGACAGAAGCTGAATACCAGAAAGAGAAAGCAGCTAAAGACCTAGAAGTGCAGCTAGAAAAGGCAAGAAGGGATGCTGAGCAAGAAACACTCGCTATCTGACGAGAGGCAGTGGCTGCCGAAGCCAAAGTGGCTGTGTGGGAAACAGCAGATGCAATGGAAAATTGTGTTGTATTGGATGGAGCAGGCCCATCAGAGAAAGACAAAATGGAGCGAACAAGTGAATACGTCCAGTCTCATTTTGACTCACAAGTACAAAAAAGCCATTTGCCTGCCAACTCCCCAGCACATGAGGTCATTAATGCTAGCCCTTCAACATTTCAGCCCCCAGTAAATGACACCTTTCAAGTAAGCCCTAACAATCCTTTCACCACAAGATGGCGGCCCTCTGTCTTTCCAAATGAGCCACTACATGCAATTAATACTAGCCACCCTGCATTAGCCAGTGACGATTTTGGCTATGCGTATGTGCCACCAGCAATCAAAGTGGAAAATCAGGCTCCACACGAAGAATGTGACCACAGTAGAAATTCAAAAATGTGTTACACTGACTTAAACGAGTCCGCACAGCCTTTCCAGCCCGTGTATGCTGACAGCTAACCACGGTGCACCCGCAATCAAACACATGGCACAGTACTTAGCTCGCTGCAACTTGCCGAGTTCGAGTTTATATTGATTTGACGATAAGCATGAAAACTATCGTGCTTGGAAGTCATCATACAGCAACGCCACTCAAGGGCTAGGCCTCACAGCCACTGAGGAATTGGACTTGATGACTAAATGGCTCGGTAGGGAATCCAGCGACCACGTCAAACATTTATGGTCAGTGCATGTAACAAATCCAGTCACAGCACTCAAAAAGGCCCGGGAACGTCTCCAGGAATGTTATGCAGCACCTGAGAGGATCGAAAAGGCTCTTTTCAACCAGCTTGACAATTTCCCAAGAGTTTCAGGAAAAGAACACATGAAGCTATGGGAGCTAGCGGATTTGCTAATGGAACTACAGTGTGCCAAGGAGGATGGCTACCTCCCAGCCCTGTCCTACCTAGACACTGCATGTGGCATTGAATCCATAGTAGATAAAACTGCCCTATAGGCTTTAAAAAAGGATCTCTGCCGGTTCGAGGTTCAAAGAAGAAAATTAAGGACAATTTCCACCATTTGAATTCTTCACCAAGTTCATTTGACATGAGGCGTGGAAGAGGAACAACCCTAATTGTCTCTCTGCTTAGTGCTAGAGACTCACCTGTAAAGACTGAGAAACTTTTCTCTAAACGCACAAGGAACCCTATTTTGGTTCACAAGACGGATGTCATCTCAACAGGCTCGAGCAACAGTCTTGTGAAAAGTGTCAGTGACCCTAACAAAAGCACCCCCTCAAGTGGCGCAAAGCTTTCAAAGCCAAAAATCTGGAGGATAGAAAGACCTTTCTCAAAGAAAGAGGACTCTGCTTTAAGTGTTGCGGCTCAACCACTCACTTAGCCAAGGACTGTATGACCGCAGTTAAATGTATGGCGTGTGATAGTGTCTATCACGATGCATCCGGGCCCCGCACCTCAAGTCCTAGCTCCCTCAACTTCACCACACAATGGCAGGGAAGGAGAAGAAAGCAACGACATCAAAGCCATTGTCAACTCAAACTACACAGAAGTTTACGGCACAGAACAAGTTGGCCGGTCATGTTCCAAGATTTGCCTTGTGAAGGTATGTTGCAAAGGTCAGCTGGACAAAGTTATCAAGGCCTACGCCATCCTGGATGACCAAATTAACTGGTCGCTAGCAAGGTCCATTTTTTTCAAGCTGTTCAACATTGAGTGGGAACCAAATTGTTTTCCGGCACAATGGAAACGTCTGGTCGAAAGGCTGAAGACTTTGTGGTTGAGTCACTCAATGGAAAGGTCACAATCCCTCTCTCACCACTCACTGAGTGCAATGATATACTTGACAATCGGTCCAAAATCCCAATGCCAAATGCGGCTCTACATCACCCGCATCTTGTCAAGGTAGCAGAGCACATTCCAGAGGTTGACCCTACTGCTGAGATCCTCCTGCTACTCGGCAGACATAATTACAGGGCACAAGGTACGGGAACAAGTCAACAGCGCTCACAATGCCCCCTTTGCCCAACGCCTAGACCTAGGCTGGGTGCTTGTTGGAGAAGTCTGCTTGTTGAACGCACACAAGACAACAGTCAACGCTTTCAAAACAACCGTGCTCGACAATGGATGGCCCTCACTCCTCCAACCCTCTACAAGCTTCTTACACATCAAAGAAAAGATTCATCAGGCATGAGACAGGATCACAGAGTCCATATTCAATCACATGGAACACAACAAAGAGCTGGCATCTTCAGTTGAAGGTGAGATCTTCTTGAAATGGATGGACAACAAAGTCTGCAGAAATGAGTCGCATAGCTGGGTAGCTCCGCTCCCATTCAGACAACCAAGATGTTGCTTACCTAACAACCGAGCACAAGCAGTCCAACACTTTGCATCACTCCAACGAAGCCTAAATAGGAGGCCAGAGATGCAACAGCAATATGTGGCCTTCATGGGAAAAATATTTGAACGACCATGCAGAGGTAGCACCATCACTGGAGGAAGATGAAGAATGCTGGTACCTGCCAACTTTTGGGGTGTTCCACCCACAAAAACCAGGTCAAATTAGGGTAGTGTTTGACTCAAGTGCCCAAAACTCAAGTGTTTCTCTCAATGATATGCTCCTCACAGGCCCTGACCTCAACAACTCGCTTCTTGGCGTTTTGATGCGGTTCCTGAAGGAAAAGGTTGCTGTACAGCAGATGTTTCATTGTTTCTTGGTGCAAGAAGACCACAGAAACTACCTGAGATTCCTGTGATACAAGGCAATGATGTGACAAAAGAAATCATACACTACAGGATGAAGGTTCATGTTTTTAGCAACAGCCCGTCTCCTGCCATAGCTATCTACGGGCTGAGAAGAGATATCAAAGAGGTTGTGCAAGAATATGGGGCCGATGGGTCCGTGGTGGTGTAGCAGTCTAAGCATCGGCTTTGGGTCGATGCAGTTGCCCACTGAGGACTGAGGTTCGGGCCTCGGTCTCGTCAGATCTGACTATCGCTGGACTCGATGAAACAGCAATAATTGGCAATGATGTCTTCGGGAGGGGGGTGTAGTCGGTTTGTGTTCGTCACATGAATGCATCTCTGTGTGTGTTGGAAAAAGCAGTGGTTCGGCCTGGATTCGCCTTGTCACGAAAGCGGCGAGGCGTCTCCATTGAGACTGCCGGCCAGAGAGATGCAGTTGGCGAACGCATGCAGTACAAGGGTGGGTGTTTGAACTAAAATAGGGATCGATTGGCCACTACATTGGGAGAAAAGGGGAAAAATCAGAAATAAATTAAAAAAAAGAATATGGGGCCGACACAGTCAACTTTGTAAAGCGTCACTTCTACGTCAACAACGGCCTTTGTTCTGTGCTGACCGATGCTGAAGCCATTGACTTGCTATGCAGAACACAGACTTCACTTGTTGAGTCGAACCTATGACTTCACAAGTTTGCCTCGATGCAACCAGATGCAACTGTGCAGAGGTTCCTAAACCAACATGGGTGCTCCTGGGTATTCAACCCCCCACATACCTCGCACATGGGTGGTTCTTGGGAACACCTGATTGGAGTGGCCCGAAGAATTCTGGAGTCAATGTTTCTTGAACAGTACACCCACTTAACCCACAAAGTCCTGTGCACACTAATGGCAGAGGTGACAGCAATCATAAATGCAAGGCCACTAATCCCAGTTTCAAATGACCCTCAGGATCCATTCATTCTGTCACCATCAATGCTCCTATCCCAGAAAGTTGGAGTCCCACCTCCAACAGGAGACTTTACAGACAAAGACCTCCTCACTAAGCTGTAGAGACAAGTACAAAGTCTTGCCAACAAATTCTGGAATCGTTAAGAGTCAGGAGTACTTGCCTACCTTGCAACGCCGCGAGAAATTGGCCAAGTCCTACCAAAACTTGCAAGAAGGAGACACTGTCCTTCTCAAAGACAAGCAAGCTGACCACAACAACTGGCCAATGACTATAATCACAAAAACCTTCCCTGGAGAAGATGGAAGAGTGAGAAAGTTGGAGTTAAAGACCACGGATCAAGGACATTTCAAAGACTTTACTCAGACCAGTCTCAGAAGTCATCTTACTTCTATCTAAAGACTGATGAAACCCGCTTAATTTATAGGTTGGTCGAGACTACTCGGAGTAGTGACCTAACAGAGGCCAGGCGGGGAGTGTGTTGCCTTTAAGGCATAATATTGGATAGACTCTTATTTTGATAAGCGTTTGTCAAGCATAAAAAGTTCCAAGTTCATAGAGTTCGTATTTTGTTATTCATTCAAAGAAGCCGGCTGAATCTGTACACAGGCCTTTTACATCGACCCTAATCAACACTGTAAATGCCACAGTGGCAATGTCGTAAGTAAATAATTTCATAGTTCTTAGTACTTTTTAGTTAATGTTAAAAATGATATTTACATTAAAAAGCATTTGATTTGTTTGTAATAAAAAACGTTTTATTTACATGTATTTACATAGGGGAGAGCACATGTTTCCAACAAAATGGTAACTGTTTGTACTACAGTTTTCACTCGGTGTAAGATGGTATAAAGACCCACAGTAAACAGTGAGTAAAGCTTACTATGACTGAAGTCATCATTTTCGAGGAAGAGTTTAGCTAGTTGTATAGCTGCAGTTCCTACACTGGAGTGAGAACACCATAGCTACCAACACAGAAAAGAAGGGTTACAGACTGGTGGCAGCAGTGGGATGGTAATGATCACTATGTGACCTGCTGGATCTGTGATGACTGGTTGCAAAGGAGTAGCCACCATGATCAAGAGACACAGGTGGAGAGCAGCGATATCTGTCTCTTCCACGTTCACCCCTCAGTTCACCCAGAGGGTCATACTTGTGATTTGAAAATACAGTATGGGAAGCACAGTAACTAGCAGAGTGGCTATCTTTTCCCAGCTGAGTAACTCCAAGCCTGAGTGCATGAACATCCTTTGTGAGCTGCATGACAGCATCAATAAGTCCAGCAGATGGGTCTGAGTGTGGTTTTTCATGCTTAATGGAAACCATAGCTGAAAGTGGCTAACCTTGTGGGGCAGGAGGAGCAGCATATTGTGTGGTTGCATGTGAAGAAGAGGTGGAGGGAGGAGCTTCAAAGCTTCTTGTGCACGTTCCCATTTATACGCAATGCTGGTGACATTTAACTTGAAGAATCGGGTCTCAGGGTTGGGACACCTGGACATGGCATCCGCGTTGGCATGCTGTTTACCTTGCCAGTGCAGTAGGTTGTAGTCATACATGTCCAGCACAAGTATCCACCGACTGCGTCTGCCAGTCGGATCGTTATCCACTTGAGCTTTCCTCAGACTCAGGAGGGGCTTATGATCTGTGATCACTGTGAATGAGCTACCAGAATGGAAGTGTTTAAAATGCCTCACAGACCAAACAACTGCCCAGAGCTCATGGTCAAAGGTAGACCACTTCCTTTCAGGATGAAACGTTCTTTGTTGTATTCACGTTGAGCCAGCACTGAGCCAATGCCCCCATGTGAAGTGTCAGTGTACAGCAAGAAAGGCTGTGTAAAGATGGGGTGTGCCACAATGGGTGGGTTAGTGAGAGCATGTTTCAGTGACTGAAAACATCCTCACATTCAACAATCCATTTGAATATTGCTCCTTTTTGTGTGAGAGCATGCAAGGGAGTGGCCATGACAGAAATTTTTGACAAACCTACAGTAGTAGGAGCACAGTCCAATAAATGCTCTCACCTCAGTGGTTGTTCTGGGTGTAGGCCATTCATGAACCTTTTCAAGGCTTCTTGCATCTGGTTGGAGTCCCTGGTTGGCGACTACATGTCCAAGGAATGTCACCCGTGTTTGTGCCAGCTGACACTTTCTGGCTTTCAACTTGAGACCAGCTGAGCAAAACCGGCTGAACACCTCTTCCAGGCTCCGTAGGTGATCTGCAAAAGAGCGACTGAACACAAGGACATTGTCCAGATAAATCAAGCATTCTTTCCAGTGCAAGTCATGGAGCTAGCATAACTTTGAACTGGTACAGAGCACTGGTGGTGTTGAATGCTGTTTTCTCACTGTCATGTGGCTCTTGCTCAACCTGCCAATATCCACTCGATAAGTCCATTGTGCTGAATCAGCATGCACCTGATAGGTTGTCAAGAGCTTCTGCAGGGCACGGCAAGGGGTATGAGTCTTTAATGGTGGCTGCATTCAACTTTCTGTAATCGATGCAGAAGCTGTAGCTGCCATCCTTTCCTTACATGAAAAAAAGGAGAAGACTAGGGGCTACAACTTTCCTCAATGATGTTTTGTGAAAGAAGTTGCTGAACCTGCCTGTCTATCTCTGCTCTGATGTTGGGTGAAGTTCTGTATGCTCTCCGTCTGATAGGTGGAGCATTGGCTGTCTGATACTGTGTCTGACTATGTTAGTCCATCCATAGTCCTGGTTGTGAGCACGGAAAACATCACAGTAAGTCAGCAGTAAAGCATCAAGCTTTTGTCGCTGTTCGTCAGTAAGTGCTAACTGATTGAGGTCAACATCTGATAGTTTTTGCTGAGCGGAGGCTACTGCTACCATAGCAACTGTTGCTACATCTACTTCTACTACTACTACTACTACTACTATTTTCGGCTGCTCCCATTAGGGGTCGCCACAGCAGATCATCTGTTTCCATTTCTTCCTGTCTTCTGCATTTTCCTCTGTCACACCAGCCACCTGCACGTCTTCCCTCACCACATCCATAAACCTCTTCTTTGGCCTTCCTCTTTTCTTCTTCTCTAGCAGCTCCATATTCAGCATCCTTCTCCCAATATACCCAGCATCTCTCCTCCACACATGTCAAAGCCATCTCAATATTGCCTCTCTTGCTTTGTCTCCAAACCGTCCAAATTGAGCGGTCATCGTTCCTAATCCTGTCCTTCTTCATCACTCCCAGTGAAAATCTTAGCATCTTTTACTCTGCCACCTCCAGCTCCGCCTCCAGTCTTTTTGTCAGTGTCACTATCTCCAAACCATATAACATAGCTGGTCTCACAACCATCTTGTAAACCTTCCCTTTAACTCTTGCTGGTACAATTCTGTCGCAAATCACTCCTGACACTCTTCTCCACCCACTCCACCCTGCCTGCACTCTCTCCTTCAACCACTCTTCGGCACTCCCCGTTACTTTGGAAATTTGACCCCAAGTATTTAAACTCATATGCCTTCATCACCTCCACTCCTTGCATCCTGACCACTCCACTGTCCTCCCTCACATTCACGCATAGGTATTCCGTCTTGCTCCTACTGACTTTAATTCCTCTTCTCTCCAGTGCATACCTCCACCTCTCAGGCTTTCCTCAACCTGTAACCTACTCTTACTACAGATAACAATGTCATCCACGAACATCAACGTCCATGGAGACTCCTGCCTGATCTTGTCCGTCAACCTGTCCATCACCATTGCAAACAAGGGCTCAGAGCCAATCCTTGATGTAATCCCACCTCCAACTTGAATCCATCTGTCATTACAACCGCACACCTCACCATTGTCTCTCTTCCCTCATACATATCCTGCACCACTCCGTCATACTTTTCTGCAACCCTCGACTTCCTCATACAATACCACACTTTCTCTCTCAGCTCCTTGTCGTATGCTTTCTCTAAATCTACAAAGACACAATGTAACACCTTCTGGCCTTCTCTATACTTCTCGGTTAACATTCTCAAAGCAAATATTGCATTTGTGGTGTTCTTTTGTGGCATGAAACCATACTGCTGCTCGCTGATCATCACCTCTCCTCTTAACCTAGCTTCTATTACCCTTTCCCACATCTTCGTGCTGTGACTGATCAACTTTATACCTCTGTAGTTGCTACAGTTCTGCACATCGCCCTTGTTCATGAAAATCAGTACCAGTATGCTTCTTCTCCACTCCTCAGACATCCTCTCACTTTCCAATATTGTGTTAAACAATCTAGTTAGAAACCCCACTGCCGTCTCTCCTAAACATCTCCATGCCTACACAGGTATGCCATTAGGACCAACTGTCTTTCCACTCTTCATCCTCTTCATAGCTGCTCTCACTTTCTCCTTGCTAATCCACTGAACTTCCTGATTCACTATCCCTACATCATCCAACCTTCTCTCTCTCATTTTCTTCATTCTTCAGCCCATCAAAGTACTCCTTCCACCTTCTCAGCACACTCTTCTCACTTGTCAGCACATTTCCATCTCTATCCTTGATAGCCCTAACTTGCTGCACATCCTTCACAGTTCGGTCCCTCTGTCTAGCCAATCGGTACAAGTCCTTTTCTCCTTCTTTAGTGTCTAACCTGTCATACAACTCACCATACACCTTTTCCTTTGCCACCTCTCTCTTCGCTTTACGCTGCATCTCCTTGTACTCATGTCTTTCTTCATCTCTCTATCCCACTTCTTCTTTGCCAACCTCTTCCTCTGTATAATTTGCTGCACTTCCTCATTCCACCACCAAGTCTCCTTGTCTTCCTTCCTCTGTCCTGATGACACACCAAGTACCTTCCTAGCTGTCTCCCTCACTATTTCTGCAGTGGTTACCTAGCCATCCGGCAAGTCTTCACTACCACCCAGTGCCTGTCCCAACTCCTGCCTGAACTCCACCCAACAGTCTTCCTTCTTGAACTTCCACCATTTGATCTTCGGCTCTGCCTTCACTTGCTTCCTCTTCTTGGTCTCCAAAGTCATCTTACAGACCACCATCCGATGCTGCCTAGCTACGTTCTCCCCTGTCACCACCTTGCAGTCTCAAAATCCCTTTTAGATCGCGCCTTCTGCATAAGATATAGTCCACCTGTGTGCACTTCACTCTTGTACGTCACCCTGTGTTCCTCCCTCTTCTTGAAATAAGTATTCACAACAGCTATTTCCATCCTTTTCGCAAAATCCACCATATGTCCTTCCACATTTCTCTCCTTGACACCATACCTACCCATCACCTCTGTTCCCTTCACCAACATGTCCATTGAAGTCCGCTCCAATCACCACTCTCTCCTCCTTGGGTACCCTCTCCACCACGTCATCCAACTCACTCCAGAATTCTTCTTTCTCTTCCGTCTCACACCCAAAGCAAGTTGGGTGTGAGATGGAACAACTTGCTACATCTACTTCTGCTATAGAGTAATTGTCTTCAATATTTCTACCTAGCAGATTTTTGAAAGTCCCCTAGCCTAGTGTCACATGGAAACTGGAGGTCAGCATTAATCGGGTTCATTACTCTGACATAAATCAGCCCTGCTTGTACAGGAGCAAGTGACCTTGAAAATCAGGTGGACCTGGCTCTAAGATACCTGTGTAGTCTGCATTGAGATCTGGAATGCCAATAGTGGGCTGAACCTTAGCTAAAACAGTCATCTGTGACATGGCAGAGACTACAATATGAGATAAAGTGACATCATTGCAGCTCAGGGGAGCATATGAAAGGGATGCAATTACGATTCCCTCCTTTAAAAATGCCTTCCCTCAAATCTAAAACTGCATGATGTGTGAGTAAGAAGTCTCAACCAAAAATTACTGGTTGAGTAATGTTTCTGACCAGCTGAACAGTGTGGGTGAAAAGCTCATTACCTAGCCTGATGGTAGTAGGGAGCGTACATAGACTGTCTAAATAGTAACCAGTCACTGCCCTAGGAAAAGTTCAGAGCATTGCATAACTTTTGTTCTCAGAGATGGAATAGAAAGCCTTCACTAATTAGCGATATGTCTGAACCTGTGTCTAGGTAAACATCGATAATAATGTTCTCAATGACAGCTATTACATAGTGTGTGGGTTTTCTGTGTGAAGGTAGCAGAACACATTGTGGGGCCTCATCACCAGTAGCAGCAGACACTAGGCCCTCAGCATCTGCTACCATTCGTTTCCCTGCTCAAAGGGGTCTTCCTTAAAGCTCACATGATGGCTCCTCTCCCTGTGCGATGGGTGTCTTTCCCTAGCAGAGTGGGCTTGATGCAAGTCATACCTGGCTCTAGCTGAATCATATGGGGAAGAGTAGGAGGTGTGTCTATAAGAGTCACTTTGGAGTGTGTATCTTGCTCCGAAGTGGTCAGGAGAGCGGTGTCTGTCTGGGCTGTAGTGCCTGAAGTGATTGGGACTGCTGGCAAAATGACAGTCACGTCAATGATGTGGAGAAGACAGAGGAGTAGGTGAGTAGCACCTGTCATGGTTACCATGAGAATATCCATTATAGTATTCAAAACTTTATTGCAGACTCAGGGTCCATAACAGACAAAGACAAATAGGTAAAAGACAAACCCTAGACAATACACAGAGTAAACACAATAAAATAACATCAATGGAACAAGTCAGTATGTTAAAAGAAGGCAGCTATACCAGTGGCCCCACTGCTGTGATTGGTAGCGGGTGGCACTGAATCTTATATTAGTTAAACTGTTGATGATTACATTATCAGAGTGATTGGGCCGGCAAATAAATGTATACATGAGCTTTCTTAGAAGAGACTGAAAGGTACTGACTCCTGCAGCCACAAACATTTCACTTGCACTACACCATCTAGGTCTTTTTAGTAGTATTCTCATAGCATCATTATAAGCCACTCGAAGCCTCTGTAAGCTTGCTTTTTTATAGTTTGACCACAGGTGTGAAGTATAGAGTGTTGTATAATATGCTCTGAATAGAGACATCTTCATACTAACTGAACACATACCAAACTTGCGTGACAGAGTGTTTGCTTGTGCATACATCATGTGGCATTGCCTATAAATATCATCATCGTCTGTCATTTGATCAGTAATATAGTGCCCAAGATATTTCACCTTATTACATACCACAAGATTATTATCAGACAATTTAAAATCAGGAAATTTTAGATGATTGACCTCTTTGGTTCTGCAGATCATGACAACGCTCTTACTAGCATTGTATTTGATATCATGCTCCACACCATACACAGAACATATATCACGGAACTGCTGGAGACCAGCGCTACAGGGACTAAGAATGACAAGGTCATCTGCATACATAATATGGTTCACCAAGGTATTATCAGTCATGCACCCAGTGTTACAGGCTTGCAGCTGCTTGGACCAATCATCAATATATACATTGTAGAGAACTGGAGACAGAATTCCCCCTTGTCTGACACCATTGCTAACCCCAAATGGGGCTGAAACACTATTATCTCATTTCACTTGCATAGTCTGGTGGGCATACCAATAAGCCAGATTCTCACAATGTATTTAGGCACCCCTCTCTGACTCAATTTAACACACAACTTTCGATGAGTAACACGATCAAAAGCTTTAGAATCATCAAAAAAAAACACATAAGAACCGATGAGTTTTGGCGTCTGTATTTGTTTACAATTTCCTTTAACGAATATTTACATAAGTCAGTGCCATGTCTAGCTATAAAACCAAATTGGTTATCTGTGGAGTTGATAAATTCGTGCACTCTATCCAATAATATTCTTTCTAGAACTTTTGACAGTATGTATGCTGGCTAGAGCTATAGGCCTGTAGTTATCTAGGCTGCATACTTTACCAGCTTTTTCCTTAATGACTGGCACTAACAGTACAGACAACACTGAGTCTGGTAACAAGCCATGGACCATAAAGCCAGTAAAACAGATAGCAAGGAGAGGAGCTAACCTCGGACTGGCATATTTAAGGTGTTCAGCAGTAATATGATCTAAGTCACTTACCTTGTTAACAGACAGCTTGTGTATAGCTTGGTACACCTCGTGTGACATGATCACCATTGAATCATCACTCTTGATATTGCCCACCTTATACAGATCACTGTGGACACAACTGAATAAGGTACTATAATGCTGTCGCCATAACTCAGCAATATTGTCTGTAGTGGAGATACCACCAACAGTGCATGGTAGAGATGTTTTATAGTTGTTGAGAGCTCTCACTTCTTTACAAAAATTAGAAGGATCATTTCTTAGCAGCTTCTTAGCCATGGAATCTGCCCTCATGGCTTGCTCATTTGTACAGATGAAGCGAATGGCGTACTTGTATCTTGCATTAGTGAGCTTCTTGTGTTCAAGCTCAGGCCCTTGTCTGGGTTTGCCTGCCATAGCCCATGATTTAAAGGCTTCACGTGCTTCTTCATGATACCCAGCTACATACTTGTTCCAACTAGACCTGATGTTATGTGTCTTATTTTTATACTTGTAGTAGGGCTTACTACCGTCATACAGACCACTAACAATATCATCATACATGCAGCAGAGATCTCTCCTATGCCTCATATCCTTACAATTAATGTCTCTGCACATAACTGCATCTCTAAGCAGATGTATATTATCCAAGGTTTCATCTGTACGGGCATGATAGGCTAAGATGTCCTCCTTTGTAAGAGCCGACCAGTCCAACCTTTCTGCATTATCACTATCTCCGTTACCAGACAGCACAGGCAGATGTTCAACATTTATAGCCATAACAAGAGGTATGTGATCAGTCGTTGCTGCCCCATACATAATAACCATACTCCCCAATGAGACATGTGCATCAGCAGTGCAAATACAGTGGTCCAGCCATGACGTAGTGTGCCAGGCCTCACTTATGTATGTAAAAGTATTTGTAGGAAACAAGACTTTGCTTGACAATATAAGATTATTATCTAGACAGAACTGAACCATGTGATTAGCAAATAATGAATTCCTGTCTGATATATCAGCATTCAGATCCCCAATGACATACACACTGGAAGAAGTATTATCTTGAATAAAGGAATTGATGAATGCAAGCCTATTTAAATATTCATCCTCATTCTGCTGGCATTCATAGGGTGTATACACATTTAGGATAAAGAATTCCCTGTCATTGTGAGTAAACTGTATTGCAATGCACCTGTCAACACCGAGCCTAACCACATTTATCAGTGAGTCAAGCTTTTTATTCCATAGAATAGCCACACCCCCTGGTATCCTGCCTCTGACTACTCCCATGGCAAAGTCAGCTGTAGACTCCACAGCCCCATGAAAGTTCTCATTGAAGGAGTTTAGTTTTTCCAGCTCTTGCTTTGCTAAGAATGTCTCTTGCATACATAATATGTCACAGTTCTCCAAAAGGTTTTCAACAACTATGCAGCAAGCTTTATCCCCTGCGCTCTGGCCCAGACGCAAGCCACGACAGTTGTATGACAAAACCCGAATGTTCATTTATCAAGACTAGTGAGTGATCATATCACCAGCAGGCACACTTATCCCCCCCATAAGAAAAGCAGTGTTTGAGCTGATAACGCCACCCCTGCGTAGCTCATAATAGCGCCGGACAAGTGCCCCTTCAGGCCAGAGCTCTGGATTGTACATTTCTCCAACCTCATTGCATTCGGCAGATATTTTATATCAGCCGAATCAACTGTGTACATAGCCAATCCTTTGACAGATAATATCATGGCCAAGTTTATCTTTAAGATACCCAGACAGTGTCAGTGTCTAGTTCTGGTGTGAACTTGGTGGCAAAAACACTCACCAGCTTCGTCTTTGCCACCTTGATATCACTCCCAGCTCTGGTACCAATAACATTACCGGATTTCTTTTTCTGCCGGGGGTTAACAGTACGTGAGCTTGAGTGAATAATTTTTGCAGGGCGACGTTTCACGACTTGACTCCACATTGAGGTGCGTGGGCAGAGATGTTAATCCACCAGGACCCTCTGCTACCTCAGCCTTCTCCACTTCCAGAGTGGAGACCACTGCTGAGGCTCTCTCCTCTGCTCCCAGGCCCGGGGCTTCCACCGGTGCAGTCCCAGATGCCGTGCTGACCAGGCTGGCGGCTCCATCTATCGTGCTCATGACAGTGGCCCCAACCACCACCACCACCGACGTATCTGGACCGTTGCCCCCAGTCAGGTCAGCGGAGCGCTCCAGTGCACACACTCGGCGATTGATCTTCTCAGTGATAAACCAAAGATCTTTGCTCACATTAGCATGTATCTGCATTGCATGCCACATAGAGCTGACAGCTGCTCCATTCTCCCAAGCAGGCTCGAGACATCCATGTTGGAGAATGTCTCTGGCGGCAGAGCATCCAAGTAATGAGAGACAAATCTGGGACTCTTCTCTCCATACTCATTCAGTACATTAAGGCAAGAGTTTATTTTACTGGCATCTTTCTTAGGCCCCATATGGGAAATGAGCCGCTGCGTAGGACGGCAAAGGTTAAACAGTACCTTCCTTGAGGTCTCTATCCACTCGGAGTCAAAGTTGTTCTCAACCAACAACACGATCTCATCCTGGGTCAGTGTCTTCATTTTTACAGCCAGGAAACTGAGTAGCTCATCCTCAGCAATAATTCTGCCATCTTTAGTGTCATAAATCTCAGGTTCTGTGCAAAACCGAATCTGAGACCGGCAATGGCGTACAGCGTCTGCCATCTATATGGTTGTCAATTGATGTAATCGATGGCCGGGTAAAAAAAAATTCATAAAATACACAAACCATAAAATCAATTAAAATTATCCAAGATCTCACGGAATCATTAAAAATGGTCAAAATTGAAAAAAATATGCAGAGCTTCAAAACAAACCGCCATTGGTAACCGGAACCGACTTACACACTTAAACGACTTTTATATGTTAGTTCCTCACAACAATGCATTTTTTGCTAAGTGCAATTTATACTCTGGTTTGACTTATAGTCCAGAGAATACGGTAAGCCTATCTGGTCACACTCTCCACCCTGGGTCCCAAGAGTCAGTGTAAAATGACTGGAACAGGCTGGCTTGTTAGCTCAGTCGCTCTAACATGGATGCAAAATCTACCCATTACAGAGTTGGGTATGAAAATGTGCCATGTCTCTTGACAATGGCAGGCATGAACGCACTGCATTTCCACGGCTAGTGTAATGAGTCTGAGTGGAGCAAGATCAGATGACAGTTGAAGAGAAGTTACATTCTGATTATCTTGATGCATGCCTAATAATCCAGGTAAGAAAATCAAAGAAGGTTGAATTAGTTCATCTGGATACGTTTATTGACATACGTATGTTACATCACTCAACTAAGCGATTGCTTCAGTCTGAACTGACTGCAGGTATCCCCACCCTTATAAACAATACTGTTGCATAACGACCGAATCCAATGACCAGTTTCATATGCAAATAGGGTGTGACCATTAACTAGAGTATATACACTCACTGGCCACTTTATTAGGTACACCTTGCTAGTACCGGGTTGGACCCCCTTTTGCCTTCAGAACTGCCTTAATCTTTCGTGGCATAGATTCAACAAGGTACTGGAAACATTCCTCAGAGAGTTTGGTCCATATTGACATGATAGCATCACGCAGTTGCTGCAGATTTGTCGGCTGCACATCCATGATGCGAATCTCCCGGTCCACCACATCCCAAAGGTGCTCTATTGGATTGAGATCTGGTGACTGTGGAGGCCATTTGAGTACAGTGAACTAATTGTCATGTTCAAGAAACCAGTCTGAGATGATTTGAGCTTTATGACATGGCGCGTTATCCTGCTGGAAGTAGCCATCAGAAGATGGGAACACTGTGGTCATAAAGGGATGGACATGGTCAGCAACAATACTCGGGTAGGCTGTGGCGTTGACACGATGCTCAATTGGCACTAAGGGGCCCAAAGTGTACCAAACCATTACACCACCACCACCAGCCTGAACCGTTGATACAAGGCAGGATGGATCCATGCTTTCATGTTGTTGACGCCAAATTCTGACCCTACCATCCAAATGTCGCAGCAGAAATCGAGACTCATCAGACCAGGCAACGTTTTTCCAATCTTCTATCGTCCAATTTTGGTGAGCCTGTGCGAATTGTAGCCTCAGTTCCCTGTTCTTAGCTGACAGGAGTGGCACCCGGTGTGGTCTTCTGCTGCTGTAGCCCATCTGCCTCAAGGTTCGACGTGTTGTGCGTTCAGAGATGCTCTTCTGCATACCTCGGTTGTAATGAGTGGTTATTTGAGTTACTGTTGCCTTTCTGTCAGCTCGAACCAGTCTGGCCATTCTCCTCTGACCTCTGGCATCAACAAGGCATTTTCGCCCACAGAACTGCTGCTCACTGGATATTTTCTCTTTTTCGGACCATTCTCTGTAAACCCTAGAGATGGTTGTGCGTGAAAATCCCAGTAGATCAGCAGTTTCTGAAATACTCAGACCAGCCCGTCTGGCACCAACAACCATGCCACGTTCAAAGTCACTTAAATCACATTTCTTCCCCATTCTGATGCTCGGTTTGAACTGCAGCAGATCGTCTTGACCATGTCTACATGCCTAAATGCATTGAGTTGCTGCCATGTGATTGGCTGATTAGAAATTTGCGTTAACGAGCAGTTGGACAGGTGTGCCTAATAAAGTGGCCGGTGAGTGTATATATATCTCAACACGGATACAGGAAAAA
This sequence comes from Lampris incognitus, assembly GCF_029633865.1. Taxonomy (NCBI): domain Eukaryota; kingdom Metazoa; phylum Chordata; class Actinopteri; order Lampriformes; family Lampridae; genus Lampris; species Lampris incognitus. The sequence continues at coordinate 34,914,796 of NC_079217.1, forward strand.
AAAGATTTTAATACATTGCTATGTATTAAAATCTTTTTTTCCTGTATCCGTGTTGATATTCCGCTCCTCGTTAGTCGAGCACTCACGACACCATTGACGGTTTCGGAAAAAAACGCTATGTATATACACTACCGTTCAAAAGTTTGGGATCACCCAAACAATTTCGTGTTTTCCATGAAAAGTCACACTTATTCACCACCATATGTTGTGAAATGAATAGAAAATAGAGTCAAGACATTGACAAGGTTAGAAATAATGATTTGTATTTGAAATAAGATTTTTTTACATCAAACTTTGCTTTCGTCAAAGAATCCTCCATTTGCAGCAATTACAGCATTGCAGACCTTTGGCATTCTAGCTGTTAATTTGTTGAGGTAATCTGGAGAAATTGCACCCCACGCTTCCAGAAGCAGCTCCCACAAGTTGGATTGGTTGGATGGGCACTTCTTTGAGCAGATTGAGTTTCAGGAGCATCACATTTGTGGGGTCAATTAAACGCTCAAAATGGCCAGAAAAAGAGAACTTTCATCTGAAACTCGACAGTCTATTCTTGTTCTTAGAAATGAAGGCTATTCCATGCGAGAAATTGCTAAGAAATTGAAGATTTCCTACACCGGTGTGTACTACTCCCTTCAGAGGACAGCACAAACAGGCTCTAACAGGTACTATTTAATGAAGATGCCAGTTGGGGACCTGTGAGGCATCTGTTTCTCAAACTAGAGACTCTAATGTACTTATCTTCTTGCTCAGTTGTGCAACGCGGCCTCCCACTTCTTTTTCTACTCTGGTTAGAGCCTGTTTGTGCTGTCCTCTGAAGGGAGTAGTACACACCGGTGTAGGAAATCTTCAATTTCTTAGCAATTTCTCGCATGGAATAGCCTTCATTTCTAAGAACAAGAATAGACTGTCGAGTTTCAGATGAAAGTTCTCTTTTTCTGGCCATTTTGAGCGTTTAATTGACCCCACAAATGTGATGCTCCAGAAACTCAATCTGCTCAAAGAAGTGCCCATCCAACCAATCCAACTTGTGGGAGCTGCTTCTGGAAGCGTGGGGTGCAATTTCTCCAGATTACCTCAACAAATTAACAGCTAGAATGCCAAAGGTCTGCAATGCTGTAATTGCTGCAAATGGAGGATTCTTTGACGAAAGCAAAGTTTGATGTAAAAAAAATCTTATTTCAAATACAAATCATTATTTCTAACCTTGTCAATGTCTTGACTCTATTTTCTATTCATTTCACAACATATGGTGGTGAATAAGTGTGACTTTTCATGGAAAACACAAAATTGTTTGGGTGATCCCAAACTTTTGAACGGTAGTGTATATATTTTTTCTTCTGTCTGCTGGCATATTGTTTGTTTGTGTCGTCCTGGTATGCATTTGGTTTGCATAACCCCCCCCCAAAAAAAAAAAACTCTACATAGACTGTCTTTGCTTTTGCTACTTCCTTTTCTGTACCTGTCTTTTTGTCTCGTCCGTTTTGTCTCAATTATTGTTTGTCCAGCTCATTTCATTGGCAAGCATTTAGAAAGTACCTTACAAACGGACAAATGAAGCTCCTGTATAATCAATCCACATTTCTAAACACATTTATTCTCCCTCCTCCTCCTTCTTTTCCTTCTAGGGTGTGACAATGATGCTAAATAGTTATCCGCATTTAGTCCCTATTGCTTAACCCTTATATTCTTTTTTGGATGACAGACAATCTATAAAAGCTCAAAAATCCGTTACAGCACCAGCTGCCAATGAACAATTGCTGTATCAACATGATACATTACGGCTTCACTGTTGGTAAACAAGATTTTTTTTAATTTCCGGTTTTCCCTTTTTCTCCCAATTTAGTGGCCAACCGCTCCCTATTCTAATTCAAACCCCCACCCTCGTACTGCATTGCATGCGTTCGCCAACTGCATCTCTCCGGCCGGCAGTCTCGAAGGAGACGCCTCGCCACTTCCGTGACAAGGCGAATCCAGGCCGATCCACTGCTTTTCCCGACACACAGAGACGCATTCATGTGACGAACACAAGCCGACTCTGCCCCCCTCCCGAAGACAGCGTTGCCAATTATTGCTGCTTCATCGAGTCCGGCCATAGTCGGATCTGACGAGACCGAGGCGCGAACCCCGGTCCCCAGTGGCCAACTGCATCGACACAAAGCCGATGCTTAGACCGCTACACCACGGTAACCAAGATTTGAACTTAAATATGTGTTAAAGAAGTCCTCTACACAAAAGTTCTGACATATAATTAAGTTGAATGTATTTTAATGTTTTTAATCCTCGATTGTTGCTGAATTGAGGCTGCCCTGCTCAAGCACACACACGCACCAAACGCACCACACACGCAGACAAAGTCAAGGTAGAACCGAAATCATCTCAGCTTGTCTCTGCACTTCTTGCATAGATGAAGCTCTGATGCCCAGTTAAACTGTAGGAGCTGTCTGATGTTATCCTTACCCCCCTCTCCCTCCCTCTCTCCTCTCTCTCTCTCTCTCTCTCTCTCTCTCTCTTCTCTCTCTCTCTCTCTCTCTCTCTCTCTCTCTCCTCTCTCTCTTCTCTCTCTCTCCTCTCTCTCTCTCTCTCTCTCTCTCTCTCTCTCTCTCTCTCTCTCTCTCTCTCTCTCTCTCTCTCTCTCTCTCTCTCTCCTGTGGATGGTGGGGTTGTGCAACTGTATGTGTCTTCCAAGGAAACTTTGGGATATGTGCGATGACATCTGGATTACCTCTTTACCTTTTGGTGTGCCTAGAGCATCATAGTCTTTTGGACTATTTTTATTTTTCCTATTGGTTCTTCCCCTTACTCGGTGAACACCTGCATACATTTTGTTTCTCATAATCTCTAGAGCAGCCAGTATTTTTCTCATTTTCTTTTCACATCTCGAGTAACGTTTGGCATCTCCTGTGGCTTCCCTGGGGGCCCCCGTGATGGTTGTGACAGTTTCTCCAGAAAACCTTGTTATCTGCCCAGCATAGGGGATGGGCTAGCACATAGAAAAATGGAGGAAAAAAAAATCAGAGCACTCTGAATTATTTCTCTTTCTCTTCCTCTATTTGTGTTTGGGTTTGGAAAAGGACAACTAGGCAGATAGGTTCTGGCAGTCTGCTTTACTGATACAGTGAGGTAGAAGAGGACATGTCTGAGACTGGAGATAATGTTGTGGAATGTGGAGGAATCTTCCTCTGAGGAGAGCGATTCCCTCGAGGCTGGCCCTTCTCGGGTCCTCCATCCCCGGGGGAGGGATGTTGTCGCTCAACCACCATCTGAAAATGGAAATCTGACTCTGTCCTTCCCCCCATATGGCAGACTTAATGCTGCAACTGGTACCACAGTGATCGTAGGCCCCACCAGATACAGTGCACTGCCATGTCATAGATATAAACTATGCTTTTGAGTGGTACATCACACTGAATATAGACAACATGTGTATGGTGTAAACTGAAAGGATTTGGATGTAACCCACCTGTAAGCCTACAGGGTGTTGCTGATTTATCAAGTGTGGGTTGATTTGAGAGGTTTTCAACAGGATTCCAACAGCAATGACAACGTTGCTTTGACATAAATGGAAAATAAACTAAATTGATTACCTAACTCAAGCAAGTATGAAGTCTCAGCAAGTTCATTGTCATTCATCCATCCATCCATTATTTGAACCGCTTATCCTGCTCTCAGGGTCTCGGGGATGCTGAAGCCTATTCCAGCAGTCATTGGGTGGCAGGCGGGGAGACATCCTGGACAGGCCGCCAGGCCATCACAGGGCCGACACACACACACACACACACACACACACACACACACACACACACACACACACACACACACACACACACACACACACACACACACACACACACACACACACACCTAGGGACAATTTGGTATGGCCGATTCACCTGACTTATATGTCTTTGGACAGTGGGAGGAAACCGGAGCCCCCGTGGGAAGCCCAAGTAGACACGGGGAGAACATGCAAACTCCACACAGAGGACGACCCAGGACGACCCACCAAGGTTGGACTACCCCAGGGCTTGAACTCAGGACCTTCTTGCTGTGAGGTGACCGCGCTAACCACTGCGCCACCGTGCTGCCCCAGTTGATTTTCATACCACACTAAAATGATGTATAGGCCATCTGTCGTTAATGGGGCAAAAACATGTGAAAACACCGCATGGTCCTTTGATACCGTGTCAGTACTTGCGTCTGAGGAATTTAGATGAGGTCCATGTTCTTTATGAACATTAGGTGGCACTGCTGACCAAGACAGTCGGCCGGTAAAGGGAAAATCCCTCCGCTGGGTACGGATACGGTGAACACACACACACACACACACACACACACACACACACACACACACACACACACCTCTCTCTCTCTCTCTCTCTCTCTCTCTTAAATCCTGTCATCTATTTCATGTTTTTTTTTTCCTGGAGCAGTGTGTTTCTCTGTATTTACAGTGGAAGTTCTATCGATTACGTCTATTACTGTCTTTTTTTTTCTTCTTTCTTTTACACTATCCACCAACTAACTAACCACTTGTGTGATCTTGAAACCACCAGAACAGCAATCTATTTATTTTGGCAAAGTTAAAAGCTCATCAATGTTTGGGTTGTTGGGTTATGACTGCTCATTTTCCACTAAATAATCCGTTTTTCAATAATCTATCATAAGTCATCAGAGAGGATGTTGATGGGGGGACACTCACAGGACTGAATTCGTCAGTGCAGCCACGTATTGTATCTCAACGACTACTTCTTCATATCATTGTACCTCACCGTGAGTAATTGGGAGGTTATTACCACTGGAGAGCTTGGGACTTGAATTTAATGTATTCAGGCTATCATGAGCTGGATTCATTACCAGCAGGCAGCTGCAGGGGGCACAAAAGGTACATTCTAGAGAGGAGTCTGCCTTTATCAGTACAATGGTTTCTCTTTGAGAGTCTACTTGTCATTTTTGCAATAGCTACATCCTGAACGCTCAACAGTGACCTTTTGAGAGACTGGCTGGAAGTAAAGTCGGTATGACTAACAGCAGAGTGAACAACTCTGTCTGCAGGGAGAGTGTTCATTGTTCTCATTTCTTTGAGCCAGGAATGACAAACATCTTAGAACAATTCCACAGCCCATCTTAACATTTATTTTTCAAAGCATGTAGAGAAGCAAATATGAGCAATACACACATCAATGGGGTCAGTGGAGAGGAAATTAATTTACCGGCATTGAAGCACCAAAGTACTCAAGCAAGGAATTTGCCTACCTTACCTGTACTAGCAGCCCTAATATATCTCTGTCTATTTCCACTGCTGTTGCAGTGTTTTGAATCCTCTCGCTGCAACCTAAAGCCTTTCAAGAAACATGACGGTCCGACATTCTACTCATTTAATCCAGGTCAGTTTTATGTTCCCTCAGCCCTGTGGGTTAGCTATTGAATAGGCTAGCTATCAGTTAAGGTTAGGTTAAGATAAGCATTGGGTTAAGGTGAGGGTTAGGTAGAGGTTAAGTCAGGTTAAGGTAGGTTAGGTTAAGTTTAGGTAAATTCAATGAAATAGGGTTGAGTGAACATAGATATGCTCCCCTTAATCCAGCTCTCCTAAAGAAGTATTTCAAAAGTGAGGACATTGCAGCCACATAGTGATGATGAAAGAGTGAGAAATGTGACACCGAAAAACCCAAATGAGGTTCCAGCTTGTCTCCGTTTTCATTGTCTGCAACAATGCAAAGTGCAACTGATAATGTTGCAGTGTACAATCCACATGATGTGTACATGTGGATGGTCCCAACCGTTCTAGAAACGACGGCACCACAACTCAGATTCCAACAATGTAAGATGCACCAGATACTCTTATCAGCACCATCACCTCCATCACACAGAGCTTTCGGCATCGCTGTTGTTTTGTATTCAGCGCTAATTAACTGAGGTCAAGTAAGCCGAAGACTTATTTTTAAGGCATACAATTATTGACATAGTTAATCTGTATGGTAATACTATCTGCATTCCTCCTACAGATCAATGCTTTAAACTGTATTTTCAAAAATATATTTTCACTCCACGCAACACCAAGCTTTCCAAAGGGTCTCATTATTGCTGGAGGCATGTTCTGCATTTTATGGTACATTCTTTACTGTTTAAACTTGTGCTTTTTTTTTCTTTCTCTCTCTAGTCTGTATTCAAACAGCTTCATGGGACCCACAGATGAAATATCACTACTTTCATTCCTGGATTTTAAAGTATTCAAGGGAAATGGATGCTCATCAGAAACTTGACAACTATGTACACCAATGTTCTTTTCAGCAAAACTCGCTTTTCCCTGGGTAGAGGGGTCTTTACAGACAGATGTTTTTTGTTTTTGTTTTTTTAACGTGACATATGCTAGTTAAGTTTCCTATCTTTTTCTGCAAGTATGATATTCGTATCTTAAAGCCTTCAGGTTCAATACTGGGACCAGGCAGTCCTCTTTGAACACTTGATTCACCTTTGAAGGTGGAATGTGAACACTAACAAAGTGTAATCTTTCCAGAGTAGGACTTAACACAAAAAACATACATGGTGCAGTCCAGAGGTGCACTTGTCTTGATTTGTATAGTTTTGTGTGTGTGTGTGTGTGTGTGTGTGTGTGTGTGTGTGTGTGTGTGTGTGTGTGTGTGTGTGTGTGTGTGTGTGTGTGTGTGTGTGTGTGTGTGTGTGTGATGCACAGGGCGTGTGTGATGCGTCAGTGCAGTAATACTGGGGTAGTAGTGCTTGTAGTTAGTGCATGCTGCATGCTGCTTCTGCTTGCTACTCTCTGCTCTCAGCTACTGCCGCCGGCTAGCCCTCTTTGTGGGGGTGAAAAGAGGAGCCGAGTGCGTAAGTCTCCCCTGCCAGTACATAGCCTCTCTACCGCCAAGACTCCTGCAGTGCCTCCTCGTGGCCACACACGGTAACTGGGTACCTTGCGGTCCCTGGCTAAACTGTAGGGGATCTCGGAGCTACAGTGGTCCCCAGAGGTCTAATGCGCAGGCCCATGTGAAGTGGATACGCCCTGGCATTGACCAACCACTGTCCCACTGCCTTGTGGGTAAGTGTAGGACGACAAAGGCTAGGGGAGCACACCCTGAGAGAAAAGCAATGTGCATGGCGGCGCACGATAGGCGGTCCTCTGATGGAGCTCCGGCAGCCTCCTGCAGCTGTGGAAGAGTGCTGGTCGTCTTGGGCCCCCCTTGCCACCAGATCCCACCCTCTCACAGTGAAGAAGTGCTGCTGGGACATGCGCACCCCCAGCGGCACTGTAAATAATCTCTTTGCGCAGGTATCCACCTCTGCCTCGGTAAGACCAGCAACCGGAATATGGATCAAAGTCTGGCGGCGATGGGGTGTCTGGTGACGGGAGCAGATATGAATGCACTGGAAGCTCCTAATCAGACCCCTGCACGCCAGCGGCACAGGGCTATTCATGGTCGCCAGCAGCTGGGCTTGAGTGGCAGCTGCTCTCGGCAGACCCCTGTGTGTCTGAGCAGCCCTATTTAGGAGCCACACTGCTCACCCCAACTGGGGAGGGGCCTAGAAAAGGTGGCCTAAACATTGCCCACTCAAAACATCCTGGATAGGCTACCGCACCTATCGGGACATTCCACTCTGCGGTCGAAATAAAAAAAAGAAAATAATTCCCTTTAAACTGGCAACATGGAACATAAGAACTCTGCTGGACGTTAATGCCGAAAGACCTCAGCGAAGGACTGCACTAATTGCAGCGGAACTCAATCGCTACAATATTGACATTGCTGCACTCAGTGAAACCAGGTTCCTGGATGAAGGCTCCCTGTAGGAGGACACCTACACCTTCTTCTGGAAGGGATACCCTGCAGGAGGACAACATCAGCATGGTGTGGGATTTGCAATAAAAAACAGCCTCCTACCAAGACTCACTGAAACACCGATTGGCATAAGTGAAAGGCTCATGTCGCTCAGGATCCCTCTGGCCAAGAAACGTTATGCCACCCTCCTAGGTGCCTATGCACCAACACTGCCATCAGAGGATGTAGTAAAGGACCGCTTCTATCAGTCACTAGATGAGGCTCTCCGTCATATACCCAAGGAGGACAAGATCTTTTTGCTGGGCGATTTCAATGCCAGAGTGGGGAAAGACAACAAGGTGTGGAGTGGTGTCATTGGTGGGCATGGCATTGGGAAAGCCAATGCAAATGGACTGCGCCTCCTAAGCCTCTGTGCTGTGCATGGCTTGACCATCACAAACACCCTCTTCCAATTAAAAAATAAGCACAAAACATCCTGGATGCACCCACACTCCAAACATTGGCACCTATTGGACTACATCATTGTGAGACGTGCTGATACAAAAAACGTCTTACTCACTCGTGCAATGAGAGGTGCTGAGTGCTGGACAGATCACCGGCTCATCGTGACCAGGCTCCAGGTGGAGGTATGCCCTGCTGTTCGTCTCCAAAGGTCAGGAAAGAAGAGGCTTGACTGTACCCGGCTAGAAAAGGCTGAGGTCCAGAACAATCTCCGCCTCTCTCTGGCTGAAAACCTGGAAGACATTGAGCTTCTCTTGAGCACGGATGATTCCATTGACAGGAAATGGTCTTCCATGAGCTCCAGACTCTACAAGGCAGCATCCCAATCCATCGGTTACAAGAGCAGAAAACACCAGGACTGGTTCAATGACAACACAGGCACAATAACTTCCATACTCAAAGGCATGCATAAAGCACACAGTGCTGTCCTCAACACTCCCACATCAGCTACACTCCGGCAACAATGGCAAGCATCCAGGAGAGAGGTGCAGTCAAAATTGCGTGCCCTGCAGAATGAGTGGTGGATATCGAAGGCAAATGAAATACAATCCCATGCCGATAGAAATGATATGCACAACTTTTATGATGCAGTGAAAACCATCTACGGCCCAAGAAACTGCTCTGTCTCCCCCCTGAAGTCTGATGATGGTACCACCCTCATAAAGGACCAGAAACTCATCACAAAAAGATGGGCAGAACATTTTGAGACTCTTTTGAACCAGCCCTCCCCAACAGATCCCTCGATCTTGGATGAACTACCTGTCCGCCCCACCATCCAAGACCTTGACCTTCCACCAACCTTTGAAGAGGTTCATTGTGCAGTTAGGTCGCTGAAAAATAACAAGACCCCTGGCCCTGACAGTATCCCTGCAGAGATTTTTTAAACAGGGAGGCTACCTCTGCACCCATGCACTTTTCCTGTTCATCTCACACATATGGAAGAACGAAACTGTCCCTCAGCAGTGGAGGGATGCTAACATCATCTCCATATACAAAGGCAAAGGAGACAAGTCCCTCTGTGGCAACAGCCGTGGCATTTCACTACTGGCTGTTGCTGGAAAAGTCCTGGCCAAACTCATGTTACACAGGCTGGTAAAACACATCTCAGAGGAGCTGTTGCCTGAGTCACAGTGTGGGTTTAGGAGGAATAGGAGTACTGTGGACATGGTGTTCACAGCATGGCAACTCCAAGAGAAGTGCAGGGAGCAACATCAGAACCTCTTCATAGCCTTCATCGACCTGTCAAAGGCTTTCGACACAGTCAACAGGGACATCCTATGGAACATCCTCCTGAAGTTTGGCTGTCCACGAAAGTTTGTCAACATCCTTCAAAGATTTCACGTGGGGATGATGGCACGTGTGACCATTGGAGGCCAGGAATCCGAGCCCTTCAGGGTGTGCACCGGGGTACGTCAGGGGTGCATCCTTGCTCCAGTTCTCTTCAACATATTCCTCCTGTGTGTGACATTGCTGCTCCACAAGGAAATCAGGAAGGACAGTGGGGTTACTGTGGACTTCAGACTAGATGGAAACCTATTTAACATCCGTAGGCTCCAAGCGGTCACAAAAATGACATCGGAGCACATCATTGAGTTACAGTACGCAGATGACTGTGCAGTTGTGGCCCACACACCCGAGGCATTACAAGCTACCCTTGCAGCTGCTGCAAGGGCGTATGGTAGGCTGGGGCTCTCTATAAATGTGACAAAGACTGAAGTAGTATGCCAGTGGGCATCTACTCCTCCATCTCATTCACCAACCTTCAACATCTCCGACAAACCACTTGCAATAGTGGAATCCTTCAAATACCTGGGCAGCTTCCTCTCTGACGACTGCAGCATCGACAGGGAGATGCAAAACCGGATTAAACAAGCGTCATCCTCTTTTGGCAGACTTAGGAGAAGGGTCTTTCAAAACAAAGACCTCAACCTCCACACCAAAATATCTGTCTACTTGGCAGTTGTCATCACGACTCTCCTCTACAGCTGTGAGGCGTGGACCCTGTACAGCCACCACCTCAGGATGCTTGAGGCCTTCCACATCAGATGCCTACAATGCATCCTGAGGATAACCTGGCGTGACCGAGTGCCCCATACTGAAATACTCCGCAAGACCAACTGCATCAGCATGGAGGCTACCGTCACCCAGCACCAACTTCGATGGCTCGGTCACGTCATCAGGATGCCAAAGGAGCACTTACCGCGTAAAGTGCTGTATGGCCAGCTACATCTTGGCCGCCGCTTGGCAGGGGGCCAGAAAAAACGGTACAAAGACCAGCTGAAGACCATCATAAAGAAGTGCGGCCTGAACCCGAGCCAGCTGGAAGACACTGCCGCCCAACGCTCAAGACAACTGTCTTAAAACTGCTGGGAACAGTCACAGTAGTAAGTGATAAATGAACAATGTCTAGCACTGTAGGTCCCAGGAAAGGCCAGATGCCTCTACAAGGTTCTGCTGGTAAAGGGTCAAATAGGCAAGTAGCTGGTTTAGAAGCTGACATGAGCTTAGTCAAAGTATGAAGAGAGATTGTCTCAAAAATAGTAATAACAGGGATACTAGAGTATCGATATGAATTTGGCAAGACAGGATCTGCATGAGTAGCTGGAGTCGATATACTGCTTTCATAGCAGATAAAGCATGCTTGTATTTCAATAAACACTCATGCCAAGATAGATAAAAAAATACCTTCCAATTTTGACTTTCACCATTTACATTTCAGTCTCCTGCAAACCCACTTAAAAGTATGTGTCTCATCATTAAACCAGGGTGTAGGTCTCTTTAGTCACCAAGCTCTGGTAGTGAGGGGTACAACTGAATTGAGGATACTAGAGAGGGCCACATTTAAGTCACTAGTGACATTTTCAACAGAGTTTGTCTCTACAGTGAAAGGAGCCAAAACTTCAGGCAGCTGCTGGCCAAATGCAGTTGCAGTGGATGGACCAATGTAGCCAGTGGCAATTACATCTGTTCTGATATTAACAGGACAGGCCAATAATGCTTTTTCGTGGCAGGTGTTGACGCGATGCGATTTCTGCCCAATGCTCTGAATGTCAAAGTGAAGTAATTCAATGAAGCGCGGGTAAACAGCGGGAGTAACTATGACTCTCTTAAGGTAGCCAAATGCTGCTTCATCTAATTAGTGATGCGCATTAATGGATGAACCAAGATTCCCACTGTCCCTACCTACTATATAGCGACCACAACCAAGGGAACGGGCTTAGCAGAATCACTGGGGAGAGAAGACCCTGTTGATGCATCAAATTTAATGAGGAAATGATTTGACAAAGCAGATATTTTTTGCAAGACAGTCAGATCAGAAACAGCAGTCCCTTTAGATAAAACCAGTTCAAGGGTGTCATCACTGCATTGAGTCAACTCTTGAACAAACTGAGCAAACCCAAAAGTATCAAGCACCAGAAAGGTTTACTTAGAGGATCAGCAGCTTTATTCATATGAATATTGAAATCACCAGGAACTAGAATATCATCAGAATGAGTAACAAGACCTGAAACAAATTAAATTTTTCAAGAAATAGTGAGTAAGGGCCAGGAGGTTGATAGAGTATCTCAATTGGGACTGAGCAGAGTCTGTTTATAGCTGAGGGAGAATGGACTTAGAATAAGACCCTCAAAAGATTGGAATTTAGATTCAAGTTTAGAAGTTAAATTGAAAATAGACTTAAATATTAAGGCGACACTGCCACCTTGCTTATTTGCCCGAGCTACATGGGCATACATATGATCAGGTAGGGAAGGTTCAGTTAAGGGAAGGAAAACATTTGGTTTGTTTCATGTAACCCAATCATATCAAAACTATGTTCAAGAAACAGATAAGTTATTAGTAAGGCTTCAGTAGATAGTGATCTGATATTTATGGAACAAAATCTAAGCATCTTGTTAAAGTGATCAGTAGTAGGTAGAATTTTTGCGCTACCAATAGATGAAATCCATCCATTATCCGAATTTATCCTGCTCTCAGGGTCGAGGGGATGCTGGAGCCTATCCCAACAGTTATTAGGCAGCGGGTGGGGAGACACTGTGATCAGGCCGCCAAACCATCACACAGGGCCAGCACACACACACACACTCGTACCTCAGGGCAGTTTAGTATGGCCGATTCACTTGACCTTTATGTCTTTGGACTGTGGGAGGAAACCAGAGCACCCGGAGGAAACCCACGCAGACACGGGGAGAACATGCAATCTCCACACAAAGAACAACCCAGGATGACCCCCAAGATTGGATTACCCCGGGGCTCGAACTCAGGACTTTCTTGCTGTGAGGCGACTGCACTAACCACTGCGCCACCAAGCCGCCCGAATAGATGACATATTAATTGGAATTAGACACCTTGTATTATTAGTGGACAATTTTGAAGACCTATGCTTTGAACAATGTGTGGTCACACTTTTGATAACATTAAATGTTAGGTTCTGTAGATTATTAAGTACTTCGTTGCACATTTCACCACCACCACTGGTAGGAATGATTATTAGATTATTGTGATTCACACATTTAGGGGAGGAGAGCTTGGGAGCAATACAGTAAGGTAGTTAGACGGTCTCAATGCTATAGACCATGGAAAAATAGAAACTTATACAGGTTCTGCTATAACCTTGGTACTGAGACAATAGGGACTTCTTGTCTCAGAAAAGGCAGTTATTGCCTCAGTACCAGGCTACAGCAGAACCTGTATAAGTTCGTATTTTTCCATTACACAACCTAAACCTAGACAGCTATCTATATTGCTCTACAAGAGCAGCGCTGTCCCCAGTAGAATGGATGCTGTCCACTTTCAGCAGGTAAGGGCAGTTCCAGAAAGAGGGCCAGTTATCAACAAAACCAAATCCCTGCTCATTGCGAGCCAGCTAGCAGTTCATTGAGGTGAGACTACTGTATATGATTACCCCTTATGAGTACGGGACAAGAGACAATTAATCGATGCCGACACATCTTTCTGGCCAACTCAAGCATCCTGTCTAGGCTACCCTTTGTTATCTCTGATTGCTTCATCCTAGCATTATTGGTGTCAACATGAAAAACAATGTTGCTGAAAGTAGTTGTGCTGTGTGCCTGGGTTCCCTGATTCTCCCTCCATGATGCCAGTACCCTAAGATTATCCTCTATGTCTATCACTAGCATGCGTTGCTTTACTCTGTCGACAGAAGCAGGAGAGGCATGCTGGCCAGCAGGACTACCAACAGAACTGGTGAGGGACGAAAACTGGGTTGCAGTTGGGAGAGGTGACTGCAGACCAGACCACATGACCAGTGACTTGCTCTTGCGAGCCTTCCCTCGCTGACAAACAGAGACAAACTTCATTGCATCTGCTGATGAGGCTGAGCTAGTGCTAACAATAGTGTCTGCTGTCAGACTCGGGCTAAGGCTATCTGGAGCGCCCATCACGTCTAACATAATCCTAGCCAAAAGAAGCTGCTCTAACTCAAGGACATGTCTCTCTAGTAGAGACAACCTATCTGTAACAGCGGAATAGTCACCACACACCATTGTTGTAACGAGGCTGCTTTACTGCAAAGGCAATACAGCTAACTGCTAAGCTAGGCTAAGCTCAAAACTAGTAAACAAACTAGGAAGGAAGGGCTACCCACTAACACAAGAGTCATTTGAGAAAGAGAGAATCTAACAATAGCTGAACTAAGCACAGAACATAGCTAAATCAGTAGGACAAATTAAGAGGTTAGGGCAGAATGTAGAGAAGAGAGAGTAAAAACATAAACAGCAGTTATCAATCTCACGATGCCAAATCTCACAAAGGAGGAAGCCAGAAACAGCTGCATCACATAGATTCCCTTTGCAAAAAAAAAAAAGCGTTTTGCACACATTTTTTGCAAAATACCCTTTGCATAGGTTTTAATTTGAAAACATGTCAACTTCGATCTAAACTACTCTGTAGTTTTGATGTCACAATAGCATCCATCCACCCATTATCCGAACCGTTTATCTTGCTCTTAGAGTCATGGGGATGATGGAGCCTATCCCAGCAGTCATTGGGCGGCAGGCAGGGAGACACCCTGGACAGGCCGCCAGGCCATCACACAGGGCTCACACACACACACACACACACACACACACACACACACACACACACACACACACACACACACACACACACACACACACACACACACATTCATTCCGGAGCCCCCGGAAGAAACCCATGCAGACACGGGGAGAACATGCAAACTCCACACAGAGGACGACCCCGGACGACCCCAAAGGTTGGACTACCCCAGAGCTTGAACCCAGGACCTTCTTGCTCTGAGGTGACCACGCTAACCACTGCGCCACCATGCCACTCATCATAACATATTGTAGCGAATTCAGGGGCTGCCCGCGAACCGCCGCAGCCGGGAAAACAAATCTTGGGTGGCAATGTTAACCAGTCGACTAAAGGGTCTGACCCATTAGCCAAGGGCTAGCGAGTCTATTCATCCGTGACTGTTACATTACCCCACTCCTTCGGAAGCGCGTCCCCGTGCTTCAGCATACCAACTCCCTCATGCCTCCGACGGCCGCTTCCGACGGTCTCACCATCCCAATTCTAACACCAGTGTAGCTAATTTGGGGGGCAGCCCAGGAACTGCTGCAACCAGGACACGAACCCAGATCTCCAACACCACAGGTGATAACGCTAACCAGTCGACTAAAGGGTTCAACCCGTTAGCCAAGGGCTAGCGAGTCTATTCATCCGTGATCGTTACAATATTTTTTGCAGCAGGTATTCCCATCCAATAATGACTTCTTTTTTTTGTGGGACCCAGGCATAATTTCCACACTTATGGCATTGTAGATAGTTATGCAGCTCCAGTGCAGATACTTGTAGAATTCACAAGCTGCCAACAAACACAAAATACTGCAGATGTCCATGTTTTCCTGAACAGAAGTGCTGGAATGCATTTGGATCGGAAATCGCAAATACCGACTTGGAAGTATATGAGTTCAGAGAGTGTGACCATTTAGTCACATTTTGTGTCTAGTTTTGGCATCAGTGAGACTAAATTTCAAACCTAGGCGCACTAGTGTGACTTGCAATATAACCGTGTTTTTTTTTTAATCACGAAAAAACCAGTAAGAGCAAGAACTTGTGTGTGAATGAGTGGGCTTGGCGTATGTGTGTGTGTACACGTGTGAGAGAGAGGCATTACCGTGAGGCTCTCGTAACGTGACCAAAACAAAGCAGCATTATGGGGGAACAAAATCGTGCGCAGGATGTCAGTCACCACTCAGTAGGACTTGCTCTCGCTGTGCAATGAAACGAGCTATTGATTTGTTTTTTTAAAAGAAAAGACCCTCCTTCAGACCCTCCTCCTGTTCCACTGACCCAAAATGATGACAGCTCAGATGAGGAAGCAGCAGTTGATGTGAAAAAGGCAAAGACGTATTCCTTACGACAGGAATGGCTTGTGCAATATCCATGGCTGCGATTTAGCAAAGAAAAAGGCACCATGTGCTGCATGTATTGTTCTCAGTGTGGGCCAACTTTTACGAGGAAATTCAAGTTTGCCGACCCCTTGACCGGTACCACTATCTTCAAGCATGACACCATCTTTAAGCACAATAGCAGCCTGAAGCACAAACTGTGCAGGGACAGGTGCACAGCTGTAAGTCCAGTGTCTCTGCAAACAGCATTTGAAAGGCAGGCATCTGCAAATCGTTCTGCAGAAGTGTCCGAAATGGAAATAAAATTCAATACAGCGTATTACATTGCCAAAGAAGAGCTACCATTCACAAAATTCAAGGGTCACATAGACTTATTAAAAAAAGAACGGAGTTAAAGTTAACCCCACATACAGTAACACGGCATGTGCCCAGTTTATTGGAGTGATAGCCGATACACTTAAAAAGAAGACAGGCAAGGGAGGCCAGTGACTATCTTGATTAGCCACGTGGAAGTCCAGCACGCAAATGCTCACGGTATGTAAGGAATTTGACTCCAGTTTGGCTCATTGTACTCGCACACAGAACACACAATCTTCAGAAATATACAATAGGAATGATCACACAAAGGTGAAACCGTTTATGTGAAATATACACAGGATATAGTGCAAAGAAGTGAAGGAGTGATGATAAATAATGTAAAAAAGCGTTGCTTTATAGTAAGTAGGTGGTTATGTACAGTATAATACAGCTTGTCCCGATATGTGAGTGACATTTATCGCACTTCATTACAAAACATTTATTGGTAGGTACAGTGAGTATTTTACTGTTCCAGGGTTATTGCTGTGCCATAGTGAGTGTGATGCCAAGGAGGCTTGTAGAACCTGATAATGTAATAAATCCCCGATAATGTAATAACCCTGATAATGTAATAAAAAATACACTTGAGGCCATTGAAAATGCAATAAAACCTGATAATGTAATAACTTCCTGATAATGTAATAAAGTGCATTTCCCGATAATGTAATGAACTATATATCATAGCTAACCCTAACCCTAAACCCTAACCCTAATAACGTCCCGTTAATGTATCACATTATTACATTTTTGGTAAAAAGTTTATTACATTAGGAAATGCACTTTATTACATTATCAGGAAGTTATTACATTATCGGGTTTTATTGCATTTTCAATGGACTCGAGAGCAGATTTTTATTACATTATCGGGGTTATTACATTATTGGGAATTTATTACATTATCAGGTTCTACAAGGCTGTACAGATGTGGTTTAGTCAGGGTAAAAGAGCTTGAAGGCCCAATTACAAGGTGTTGGCTCTTAGAGCCTCCTAGTGGCCCTCTGGGGGGTGGTCTCTAAACTAAAGGGAAGGGAAGGAGAGGCATACTGTATGAGTTCAGTGTTTACTTGCTTTGTTGTGGTTCTTGTGCTAAAATGACATCAATGTTACAGACCACATACCTTATGTTTACATTTATAAATGTATTATTTGGTGCTTATGTTTACGAAAAGCACTTTAAAGTTTACATTTTATTTAACTTATTGTTTTTTTGCTCTTAAGCACTACCTCACTTTGTGACATTTAAAATAAAACAGTATATTGTTATTTCTGTAATTGCTCTATTTATTACCAAAGCATTTATTAGTAGTACAGTTAAGACAGAAAAAAATATCAATGTGTTTCGTTGTGTGTCGATTTAAGTGGCGCTCCTAAATTTTGTGCTGGTGCTCCTAAAATGTTCAGTAAGGAGCTGCAGTGCCTAGTGGAAAAAGTTAGTCTGGAGCCCTGAGTACAATGGATTGCAGCATACAAATGGTAAAACCCCACTTTAGAAATGGGTTCTGCCACAACCTGTGGAGTAGGCTCTGGGTAATTAGACTAGTCTGCAGGGAAACATCTGTAATAGTAATACATCTACTGCATCTACATAAATGACCTGCATGATGTAACGTTTTGTTCACTGTTGATATCAAGGTTCAGTGGAAATGCATTAGGTGTATTATATTTGACAGGTAGAACTCAGAAGTAGAGATCAGTTCACTTGTAGGCTGATGGCTAACTTTAAATATATTTCAAAAGGCATGGTTTTCAACTTACATTAAAGAAATAATTTAGAAATAGAATAGAATATAATACACTTTATTTTTCATTTGTACATATATACAATGAAATTCACTCTGCATTTAACCCATCCTAGCTGTGTAGCTAGGAGCAGTGGGCAGTCGCTGTCCAGCATCCGGGGACCAGTTATTTCTTCCTATTGCCTTGGTCAGGGGCACAGACAGAAGTATTAACCCTAACATACATGTCTTTTTAAGGGTTGAGGTTTTTTATTAAATCTATGGGTATTTCTGGTTGCATGTGCTGTTATATAATAGGACGTATTCGATTTTTTTCCCTGTAAATTGTTCTTACTGAAATTCTCCTCTATCAGGTCCAAATGTACTGCAAATAAAATGAGTTGTAA
Source organism: Lampris incognitus (assembly GCF_029633865.1). NCBI lineage: Eukaryota > Metazoa > Chordata > Actinopteri > Lampriformes > Lampridae > Lampris > Lampris incognitus. The sequence continues at coordinate 34,932,966 of NC_079217.1, forward strand.
TTCTAATGTAAGGCTCCTCTTTAATATAATAGCACAGACACGTGGCTATTATCCCTGTATATCAAGTGTTGCGCGCAAAAGCCAGTCACTGCCTCCCGTTTAATTTTGGTCTGCGTAGCCCCTTTTACCCCGCGACTATAGAGGGCAGGGCCCAAGGTTCTCTCACTATAAGCCAATTTACATTAATCTTAGTTTGGGTTCCCTAATTATACCAATCCCCATGAAATTCAATTCAATTCAATTTTATTGTCATTAAAAACAATGTGCAGGCACATGTTAAAAATGAAATGAGGGCTATGGCTTCACCAATCAGTGCAAGACCAGACACAGACAAACACAATATAAGATATACGCACATGAAGACCAAAGCTAAAAATAAGTTAAAAGAGAGCTGGAGTACAAAATATTCAAAAATATCTACAGACATTTAGTGGGTAGCCAGGTTCAGGTGGGCAACTTGTGGAAAGAAGCTGTTTTTGAGCCTGGTAGTGCGGGCTCTGAGGCTCCTGTAGCGCCTCCCAGAGCGCAGGGGGGAGAACAGTCCATGGTTGGGGTGGGTGGGATCTCTGCTGATGCTCAGACCCCTTCGAAGGCAGTGTTTGTGATAAATGTATTTTATGGCAGGGAGCTGGGTACTGGTGATATGCTGGGCCGCCTTGACGATCCGCTGCAGAGCTTTCTGGTCTACTGAGGTGCAGTTGCCGTACCACACTGAGATGCAGATGGTCAGGATGCTCTCTATGGTGCAGTGGTAGAAGTTGGTGAGAATTTTGGGGGGTAGATGGGCGCTCCTCAGCCTCCTCAGGAAATGCAGGCATTGTTGGGCCTTTTTCACAAGGGCCTGGGTGTTTAATGTCCACGAAAGGTCCTCGCTGATGTGGACTCCACGGAATTTAAAGCTGGAAACACGCTCACTTCCCCCCCATTGATGTGTATGGGGGAGTGGCTGCAGCTTCTAGACTCCTGAAGTCCACAATCAGCTCCTTTGTCTTCTGCACATTAAGGACAAGATTGTTGGTAGTACACCATGATGTGAGGTGCTCAATCTCGTCTTTGTAGGCCATTTCGTCATTGTTGGTGATACGGCCAATGACTGTGGCGTCATCTGCAAACTTAACTATAACATTTGAAGGGTGAGTTGGCCGGCAGTCGTGGGTAAAGAGGGCGAAAAGGAGGGGGCTCAGAACACAGCCTTGAGGGGCACCTGTGCTGAGGGACAGGGTGGAGGAGGAGTGGTCACCTAACCTAACAGACTGCGGTCTGTTGGTCAGGAAGTCCAGGATCCAGTTACACAGGGAGGGGTTGAGGCCAAGGGAGAGGAGTTTGGTGGTTAGTTTGGCGGGGATGATAGTGTTGAAGGCAGAGCTGTAATCTATAAACAGCATCCGGATGTATGTGTTATTAAGTTCAAGGTGGGTCAGAGCAACGTGCAGGGCAGTGGCAATGGCATCCTCAGTAGACCTTTTGGGACGGTAGGTGAACTGATGTGGATCCAATGTGGAGGGGGATAATGTTTTTGATGTGAGCCAGAACCAGTCTTTCAAAGCACTTCATGGCAATGGGGGTGAGTGCTATGGGTTGGTAGTCATTCAGACATGTGGATGTTGGTTTCTTGGAGTAATGTAGTGATGTAAATGAATACTGAATAATCAAACAAGACAAAGCTGACACTCGAAATATTTAGTTATTGGAAAAAAAGAGAAACAAAATAAATAGCGCACTTTCACTATATCAAGCTCAATACAGTTCAAATCCAAAATTAAAGTTCGTACCTTTTTCAATATTCTAAATCAAACACATTAAACATTAACTAAACTAAAGCTGGCATCTATCAAACTAATAAAGAGGTCCTCAAAAACCCACCTTCGTTGCAGGCCTGACTGCACGTGTCCAACCGATGATATCTTAACTCTTGCGAGCTAAACGGACAAATGTACTTACTCAATTCAGGAGGATGGCAGTTCCAGAACGGTCCTACAATGACAGGAAATGATGGTGCGCGTGAATGGTCCAGCCGTGGGTGAAAACGAGAAAAGGCTTGGTTCTGGTGACCTATTCCCACATGAGAATCCCACGTAGCCAGAGGACGTTTGAGCAAACCCGTGTGGCTCAAACCACTGTCTGGTGTGTCTGGTCCCGTGACAGTCTTCTTTAATAGCTGCGTATGTTTGCTGAACTAGCAAACAAGGCTACTACATCAGCTAGCTTAGCTAACTAGCTGGCTAACGAGTCACAGTGAACTGGCGAATGACGCAGTAACATCTAACCGACGTTCACTTTACATCCACCAGTATCACACTTATAGTTTACACCTTCTAATATTGTGCGATTAAACTTGTAAACCATAAGACTGACGTTTGCTACGTTTTCCAACTATCTCTTCAAAAAGTGTTGACTCTACCATCTCACACCTTCTCTCTTCTTCTCTGCTCTTCTCCACCGCTTGCCCCTCCCTTCACCGTGACCCTTCCCCCTTACTCCTGATTGGCCTTACGTACAACAGGTAAGTAAAATGAGACATGTATAATCATATATACATATATGAAACAACATTGAACATTTCAACATATTTTAATCATATTTCAATATAGTACAACTGTACCAAAATAATAAACTTTATGAAACCAAAATAATAACCAGGTTACACCCACTTCAATTATTAAGCTTAAATAGTCAAAATCCAGCTTCGTCTTTCTCCTTAAAAATTATAATTTGTACGTGCTTTCAATGCTGTGCTTTGATGTGCTTGAATGATTTTAAATAAATATATCTGTCTTCTTTGATAAGGACTTTAAAAACACGTTGCTCTGATGCCACAGTCACACATCTTCTCCAAAAGGAAGATATAAATTTACTGACATTTTCAGTTCCAAGCATTTCTGTTTTCATCTGAGTGTTTACCAGCAGACATGGGCACCTACAGCTTCTGTGTGTAAGGTTGCGAAATGTTTGAAATATTAAAAGGTGGAAACTTCCCATTGGAATTAATGGGAATATATCGGAATTAATTTGAATATATGGGAATTAGCAAGAATATATGCAAATTAACAGGAATAACATGGAAATCTGGGGGTTATTTCCACAGGCTGTATTTACTATGTGATACGCAGATAGAAACATAAATATTTTTACCATATCGTAAGCAGACATAGTTGCAATCCTTGTAGTTGAAATAGAAAAATTATCAATTTATTGATTAGGTGAAAGTTGATTAAATGAGTGCACTCTATAAATTGTATTCTTTCAATGAGCAAAAAAAAAACGTTTTGTATGACACCCCCCCCCCGCAGGCAGGCGCGCACGCACACACACACACACACACACACACACACACACACACACACACACACACACACACACACACACACACAAATCCATAGAATTAGGCTCAGATAGTGCTATAGTTTGGGCTCAAAATAGCAATGTATTAATTAACGTGCAAGATGCTAGGAATCATCTGCACATGTGATGGAAGAATGCCCTGTACATGCTGACGGTTGCAATTCTGCTGAATTCCTATTAAATGGGATGCTGGCAAGTTATCTGTGCTCATGATGGAGGAGTGCACTGCATATTGAATACACAGAGCAAGGTGGAAATTAGACTGACTTTCTATTAAATGGGGATATTTTAACCGAAACATGCCACAAGATTTAATATTGCCATGTTATGTTTATTTCCCTGAAAATAAGTTCACTATTGTAAGTGTAAAGCAAAAATACAAGATTATGCAGGTTCTGCTGTAACCTTTGTACTGAGACAAACATAGCCACTTGTTTCTAGTTAAACGTCATGTACTTGGTGCTGAGACAATGGCTGCTTTCTCCATGTTTATACTAGAGGAGGGAGTAGCTTGCACCTGCAGATGGGGGGGGGGGGGGGCTGCTGCCTTTGTCCGGTGTCAGCAGAAAACCACATTCCATCCTGCTATACAAATTGTTTGTCTGACCCTGTAAAAAAAAACATGTATCTAATGCTTTGGGCTTTTTCTTGCCTTGGTGAGACTGAGACCACGTACATGCAATTTTCTGCAAATTAACTTACCTGGAGAGAAAAGACTTTTCTTTTTATCGCAAAGTTTGCCAACACAAACTTGGCATTGTCAGCAGGATCACTTGTGTGGAGGGGGACTTCTGGGACTCAGCGCGGCAGGTAACAGAGGGTGCGTACCCTGAAGTCTGAGACTCCAGCCTCAACCTCCCCGTCTAAGAGGGTAGAGAAGTGGGGGCCTGACAACTGAGGACAGGACTCACCGCTGTGATCCAAAGGAAAAAAACAAACAAAAACAAGGCGGTAAACTATGATGTGTCTTTCTGGTAATATATACTATATATGTATATATGTATATATGTATATATGTGTGTATATATATTTTTTTGTATTATTACTTTTTTTTTTTACATAAAATTGAGAAATTGAGAAAGAGAGAGTGCACAAAATTCTTACATTGTGTTAAACTTTGTATAACTGACGAGTTACTAGGGGGGAAAGATGCTGATTATCAGGCTGAGGGCCAGAGCTGAATCACCGCTAGAGAATTAAGATTACTAGGGCAGGTAGATGCTGATTAATTCATCCTCATGTTCTGTTCACTAATTGGCAACAGATGTATTGTTCACCGGTCATATTGACCCACACCACCTCTGGATTTTATAACAATATAATTGTAATGTTTATCTAAAAATACCCTATATTGTTTTATGGTTAGTAGTTGTATTTTTCAAATGGGTCATTTTGACCCAAACAGAACACAAGGGTTTTAATTATCAGGGCTGATCACCGCTAGTGAATCGAACAAGCGCTTAAGAGACAAAAAAGTGAGGAATAGTAAAGTGAGGATTAACAAGCAGGAGTGTGAGAGGGAAAAAAGAAGAGTATCCTCACCAAGCAGGAGTGTGGGGGAAAAAAGAGAGACTCCTCACCAAGCAGGAGAGTAGGAGTGGGAAAAAAAGAGAGACTCCTTACCAAGGAATGGAAAAAAAGATAGACAAAATGGGTACCAGACATTCAAAAGATGAGGCATCAACCAACCCAAGCCCACCACCACCCGCTGATCCAAATTATATTTTTATGAAAAGGAATTACGGTGAAAGCTCGGTGAGCCAAGCTCAAATGTGGCTAGAGTGTGGATTCCCAGAAAAAGGATTATTCAGTTTAAATCAAATACGGCTGTTAAGAGAAAGATTAGAGGAAAAGGAAAAAGCAGGTTGATCGGGAGGCATTACACTGTTGGGAAAGAGAAGCTGAATGTAGGAAAATACAGTGACAGTCAGGGACCACTAATCCAGTATCTCAGTGTGCCAAAGTAGGCGATCCTGATCTGGACTCGGCCCCGCCAAGGCGATACCCTCAGAACAACTGCTCCATGGAAGATAACCCATTTGGAAAATAAGGTTGGAAGTGATAATGTGATTCCCACATATGAAATGTATAAAGGGAAAAGTTACATGGATTTACCAACGATAATTGTCCAATAAATTTAATGGGGCACAATCTGATGTGTAGCCTGAATGTAAGATGTGTGACAGAAGTAAAATGGTGAGACCGTGAGGTCATTGGAAGTGCGTGCACCCAGAAGCATGAGGAAGTTGATATGCTGAAGCGCGGGGACGCACTTCCCGGGGGGGTAGTGTAACGTAAAGATTGTTAAGTGTGTGTCTGTGTGTGTCTGTGTGTGTGTGTGTGTGTGTGTGTGTGTGTGTGTGTGTGTGTGTGTGTGTGTGTGTGTGTGTGTGTGTGTGGAGGCTCCACTGACAATGTGATGTAGACAGATGCTGCTGATGCAGCTTTCATTTGACTGAAACAGACTTTGACTACCACGCCCAGGTTCAGACTGCCCGACCTGACAGACCATTCACACAGACTGTGGATGAAAAGGCGGTCTTTATGACTTCTGTTTTGTTACAAGAACATGGGGGACAGCAGCAACCAGTGGTATATTTTTAGAGAGATCAGCCAGGAAAAGAGCTGGATGTACACTACCGTTCAAAAGTTTGGGATCACATTGAAATGTCCATATTTTTGAAGGAAAAGCACTGTACTTTTCAATGAAGATAACTTTAAACTAGTCTTAACTTTAAAGAAATACACTCTATACATTGCTAATGTGGTAAATGACTATTCTAGCTGCAAATGTCTGGTTTTTGGTGCAATATCTACATAGGTGTATAGAGGCCCATTTCAAGCAACTATCAATCCAGTGTTCTAATGGTACAATGTGTTTGCTCATTGGCTCAGAAGGCTAATTGATGATTAGAAAACCCTTGTGCAATCATGTTCACACATCTGAAAACAGTTTAGCTCGTTACAGAAGCTACAAAACTGACCTTCCTTTGAGCAGATTGAGTTTCTGGAGCATCACATTTGTGGGGTCAATTAAACGCTCAAAGTGGCCAGAAAAAGAGAACTTTCATCGGAAACTCGACAGTCTATTCTTGTTCTTAGAAATGAAGGCTATTCCATGCGAGAAATTGCTAAGAAATTGAAGATTTCCTACACCGGTGTGTACTACTCCCTTCAGAGGACAGCACAAACAGGCTCTAACCAGAGTAGAAAAAGAAGTGCGAGGCCGCGTTGCACAACTGAGCAAGAAGATAAGTACATTAGAGTCTCTAGTTTGAGAAACAGACGCCTCACAGGTCCCCAACTGGCATCTTCATTAAATAGTACCCGCAAAACACCAGTGTCAACATCTACAGTGAAGAGGCGGCTGCGGGATTCTGGGCTTCAGGGCAGAGTGGCAAAGAAAAAGCCATATCTGAGACTGACCAATAAAAGAAAAAGATTAAGATGGGCAAAAGAACAGAGACATTGGACAGAGGAAGACTGGAAAAAAGTGTTGTGGACGGATGAATCCAAGTTTGAGGTGTTTGGATCACAAAGAAGAACGTTTGTGAGACGCACAACAAATGAAAAGATGCTGGAAGAATGCCTGACGCCATCTGTTAAGCATGGTGGAGGTAATGTGATGGTCTGGGGTTGCTTTGGTGCTGGTAAGGTGGGAGATTTGTACAGGGTAAAAGGGATTCTGAATAAGGAAGGCTATCACTCCATTTTGCAACGCCATGCCATACCCAGTGGACAGCGCTTGATTGGAGCCAATTTCATCCTACAACAGGACAATGACCCTAAACACACCTCCAAATTGTGCAAGAACTATTTAGAGCAGAAGCAGGCAGCTGGTATTCTATCGGTAATGGAGTGGCCAGCGCAGTCACCAGATCTGAACCCCATTGAGCTGTTGTGGGAGCAGCTTGACCGTATGGTACGCAAGAAGTGCCCATCCAACCAATCCAACTTGTGGGAGCTGCTTCTGGAAGCGTGGGGTGCAATTTCTCCAGATTACCTCAACAAATTAACAGCTAGAATGCCAAAGGTCTGCAATGCTGTAATTGCTGCAAATGGAGGATTCTTTGACGAAAGCAAAGTTTGATGTAAAAAAAATCTTATTTCAAATACAAATCATTATTTCTAACCTTGTCAATGTCTTGACTCTATTTTCTATTCATTTCACAACATATGGTGGTGAATAAGTGTGACTTTTCATGGAAAACACAAAATTGTTTGGGTGATCCCAAACTTTTGAACGGTAGTGTATGTAAATGACATATGGCAGCCTGAGGACGGACGTCTTTGCCTGCCTAAATGTTTCCTTATTGTTATGTAAAATTAGCACATGGGAAGAACCATGTGTCAAAAAGGGGGATGGTGGACACTAACAACACTGGTTTACGAGAGGCTTCATAAATTATTCCCAAGATTTTGTTCAAAATGTTTAATTTGTTTGGAAAATAATGCCGCAAGTGAGCAAACCACACAAAACTTGAGCCACCCTCCCCAGGACCGTTTGATCACCTAAAGATGCATGTCACTGAACTAACACCATATGAGAGAAAGACATATTGTATATTGTGATTGCTGATATGTTTTCTAAATGGGTCGAAGTTTTCCCTACAGCAAAGTCAGATGCCTCCACAGTAGCAAAGGTGCTAGTAAGAGAGATTAATTCCAGATGGGGAATACCACGGAAGATCAGCAGTGATAACGGAACTCACTTTGTAAATCGTGCTGTTAAACAACTTTCAACATTTTTGGGTATTAATCTGAGGGAACATTGTGCCTATCACCCACAGAGTGGTGGAGCAGTGGAGAGAGAAAATGGGACGATTAAAAATAAACTGCTCAAATGTTAAGATGAGACAGGACATGGATAGAGGCACTACCGTTAGTGCTGATGGCTATGAGGGGAAGAGGGAGGGCTGCAACAGGTCTGTCACCTTTTGAAATCCTCACAGGCAGACCCATGAACACTGGAATAGCCCTTCCCCCACAAAGGCGGGTCCTCAGCTCAGACCTCATGGAGGATGTAATGCTTAACTACTGTGTGCAACTAAACAAAATGCTGAGTTCTATTCACATGCAGGTGGATCGGCACTTCCACAGCCAACAGAGGGTCAGCTGCACGACCTGAAGCCAGGAGATTGGGCACAGATAAAGGACCTAAAGAAGAAACATTGGAGAAAGCCCCTGCGGGCAGGGCCCCACCAAGTGCTCTTGACCACACCTACAGTGGTGGAGGGGAGAGTCAGCTGGACACACGCCAGCCACTGCAAGAAGGTGCTACCACTGGAAACGGAGGTCAGGGTGAGAGACCCGCTCCGCTCACAAACGAGGAAGAGGAGTAGATGTGGCCAGCTCTCACTGAGGGTTAAAAACCTACCGAGAGCCAATGGTTGCTATGCTATAGGGAGAGACATTCTTTTATCTAATGGAGCCTGATAACAATAGGGCACCATCGAGGTACTTTGTAACGATGAGACCAGTACGTGAAAGCAGGCCCTGACATCCTTTTAAGAGAACTGGATTTAGTCTCAGGAGAGTGATTTGTTGTTTTGCAATAATATCTATTGTGATTGTCGGGTCCATATTATGAAGTTGAGGATTTTTAGCAAATGTCTACAGTCACTTCATTTAATAGAGTAGTTCTCCAAGATCCTTTCCTTTATCTAGAGTTATTGGTTTCTTTCTCTTTCCTTATGTTAATGCTTAGTTAGTTAATTTGTAACCAATCTACATGTGTGTGTCATGAATATATCTCTCATTTATTGTTTCATCATTTTAATCATTGTTTAATGTTACTGGGGACTATGTTGCGTTTTTAGATGGATTTCGAGCATTCACATGTATTTCCCAAATGTCAATGCTGGGTTTTTCTTGTGATATAACCGCTCAAATTCGTGTAGGTAACTTCTCGAGTCTTTTACTCATTTCTAGTCAAGAGTGAAGTGAGATGTTTGGTTTGAGAGGACATGGGATGATTGTCACTTCTGTCTGACTACCTAGTTTATATGAGTTTACATGAAGCATTTCAGTTGACTTATAACTGACAGACAGTCCTCACAGTAATTCTGTGTGAGGTAAGATGTTTCCCAGGATGTTTAACCATTGTATTTTTTTATTATTTTTTTTTGTGAGCATGATATGCTCAAAGGGGGGAATGTAATGGAAAAATACAAGCTTATACAGGTTCTGCTGTAGCCCTTGTACTGAAACAAACAGCCATTTGTTTCTAGTTAGACATCACATACTCGGTGTGTCCTTGGTGCTGAGACAATGACTGCTTTCTCCATGTTTATAGCAGAGGGGGTAGCAGCTTGTGCCTGCAGATGGGGGGGGGGCTGCTACCTTTGCCTGGTGTCAGCAGAAAACTACATTCCATCCTGATATGCAAATTGTTTGTCTGACCCTATAAAAAAAAAATCATGTATCTAATGCTCTGGGCTCTTTCTTTCCTTGGCAAAACTGAGACCACGTACATGCAATTGTCTGTGAATTATACTTACTCAGAGAGACAAGATGGACTATTTTCTTTTTATCACAAAGTTTGCCACCACATAAGGTAAGGTTTTTCTTTTGAAGTTAGGCAGAATGTCCAAATTACAGAGTCTATCTTCCCATGGAAATTTTCTGGGAATTTACCAGAAAGTTTCTAGCCCCCTGCAACCCTTGCTGTATGCCATTATGCACTGTGTGTACAATAAGTTTGCTGTCCACTAGTTCCTATCGTAAATGAATATTAGTTAAAATGCGTTTGAGCTGGCCAGTTATATTATTGCTTGAAAGCTGTCCTGACATGGTATCCAACACATTGTGAACCACATAGTAGATGCTCAGTATGCGGTTGTTGTATGTCTGTTAAGTGGTCTCCCGGATGCAATGTGTAAAGATAATTATTTCCCTTGGCACATGGTAAATGTTTAACATGTGTGATATGTTGGTGTTGCCACATTATTTCACCCATACATTATAAAAAGTTGTGCACATCATGCTTGCTGTGCAATTTTTAATTTCTTGAACTTTGGAAATACACCAATCATTCTGCAGGCATCAAGGTTGTGAGGCAGGGTGAACAAGGCTAGTTTTGTGCACGCCGTGCATACTGTCTGAAAGTGTGCCAACGTGTGTGGCATTTGCATAAAACCAGTCCTGGCACTTTTTGAAGCTATAGCCAATGGTCTGGGCCACTGATTCATATAGCAGGGTGTGGATGGTAGTCCATTTTTTTGGCAACTGATTCGTCAGTCTTTAGCAGGAACTCAGTGACTCCAAGCTTCTTTGCTAGAACACACCGTAGGTTGTTGAGCACCTCTACATCTCTGAGTTTAGCACAATGTAGTCTATTTTTGGTGGACTTTTTAATGTAGACTGCTGGGCGTACCATGAGACGGAGTTTGGCTACTATCATTCGGTGGTCTGTATGACACTCAGCTCCTCTCATGGCTCGAGTGATACGAACATCCCTAATGTCAGAGTTTCTAACAATGATGTAGTCAAACAGGTGCCAGTGCTTTGACAGTGAGTGCATCCACGAGGTCTTGTATTTGTTCTTCATCTGGAACATGGTGCTGGTAATGGAGAGCTGGTGTTTGGCACATGGGTTCAGGAGTCCAAGACCATTATCATTCATATGCCCAACTCCATGGCATCCGATCACTCTTTTCCAAACCTCATGATTATATGTGGCTCTTGCATTGAAATTCCCCAGAAGAAGAATTTTGCCTTACTCGGGGACCTTAATGAGGGCATTGTCCAACTGCTGGTAGAAGCAATCTTTTACTTCATCTTCATATGGCATTGTAGGTGCATGAGCGCTAAAGAGGGTGATGCATGCTCTTTCTCAGTAAGATAGATATTGAGAAACATGAGTCTTTAACTTATGGCAGTAGGTGTTTCTGTCAGGTTGGGCAGGAGGCAGTTCTTTATTGCCAGTCACACACCATGAAGATGTTTGCCTTCTGTTGGATACCCCGTCCAAAAGAAAGTATAGACACTGCTCTCTTCTCCAGGAGATCCTTCGCAAAGGAGTCTAGTCTCTTTCAGGGTAGCAATATCAATTTTATATTTTTTTTAGCTCTGTTGCGATCAGTGCAGTTCGATGTTTGGGTCTATCTGTACCATAGCTAGGGTCCAGGAGAGTTCTTATATTCCATGCTGCAAGCCGTAGGGGAATGTGCTTTACTTTTCTATTGTGTTTTCAACCACACGCGGAATGTATGAATGTAGAAGCAGTAGACTATCCCGGAAAATTCTGAGTGGACAATCTTTGGGCCACCTTTTCTAGGCCTTTCCCTGTTCAGGGAAAACAACATGGTCCCAGGAGAGGGCCGCTCAAACACACAGGGGTCTGCCAAAAAACAAACACACACACACACACACACACACACACACACACACACACACACACACACACACACACACACACACACACACACACACACACACACACACACACACGGAGCTATTATTCACAGTATTTAACTACAATATCGCCCACCACTGGGACTGTAATGAACTGCAATAAACGAGCTTCTGTGCTTTGAGTATACTCACAATGAAACTTTACCCTCTCCCATTTTATAATGCCTAGTCGTACTTCTGCAGTTATTTGGGTAAAGTAACACAAAAGTAGTGTAATCAGTAACACATGACTTTATACAGACAGTAATATTGTAAACTAACATTGCTTTCAAATGGAAGTAACTAGTAAAATGTATTATATTTTGAAAGACACTTGCCCAACACTGTATATTTTAGTGTAAAATACAAATGTGCAATATATTTCACTAACTACTGTACATCTGAACAGGCTGTATACTGTAAATAAAAAAAAATCCATTAAGTAGTTTTTTAACAGTTTCATATTTATCTCAGCACTTCTTGCACTCTTTATTTCTTTGCACTATTTGTTTTCAGTTTACAGTTCATAGAAACGGTTTCACCTGTATACAGTCATTCCTTGAATATATTCCTGAAGATTGCTGTGTTGCCATTCTGTGTAAGCACATTGAGAGCCACTGAACCCGAGTCAGATTCCTTGGATGTGCAAACATAGTTGGCCAATAAAGACTATTCTGATTCTTACTTATAAATCACACATCACAGACATCCATGGAAGATCCTTAGGTTCCTAAAGAGTCATATAGTCATTGTGATAGAAAGAGAATGGTGAGGGGGAATGAATAAAACACTTGTTCTGATTTTTCAGTTCAAATATGATTCAGATAGGAAGATCTGAATTAATTTAATATTTACATTTGTACTGTTTCCAGCTTTTAGTGTTTCTGTCTGTGGATCATAACACCTTGGTCTGTCAAATAATATCGACTTCATAAATACCTAGGTTAAATTAAAATTAATGGCTTTTTAGTTTTTACTCATGATTTTTCTAATCTCCCTCTCTCTGGCCTGCAAGCCTAGCTATAGTGGACAAAGTCCTGTTCCAGATGCTTAATAGCCTTTTTAGAGTTGGTAGATAATTGGATGTGTAAGCCCAGGGGTCATGTCTTGGTTTTTAACTTTTTACAGCTAACTTTCATTGCTGCTGTTTTCTCATCCTGCTTGGCTTGCTTGGTATGAATCTGTAGGATCAGAGACTTCTTGTACTGCTTTACACACTCCTACATTATGTACGTGAGAAGAGCAAGAGGTGGTAAAATTGCTTGTGATGCAGCTACATTGCTTTTTAATAACAAGGGAAAAATGTCAAATAAGTACTCTTCCTTCCACCTGTGCTCAGTAACAGTGCTGCTCTGACGGGTATTTTAACTTATTAAAGAGTGATCGGTTATCTTTTTACCTGAGGATATTCAGAGTGCATCTCATCTTATGGGTTTCTTTTAGTTTCACTTAATAACAAGCAAAACTCAGATTAAGGTTGCAGCTATAAACCTATTTGTATATCTCTGTCTAGCTGCCCTCAGGGTCGGGGGGTATCGAAGTATGGAGGGAGGGAAAGTGGTGGGAGTGGAGAAGAGAAGAGGGAGCAAATGCATGAGTCAACCTGTCAAACTGTGTATCAGTAGGGAGGAGGGCAGGATCAAACACTGTGTCAGGGAAAATGGAGTGTGCTTGTGTGTTTGCGTGTGTTTATATCTGTGTCAGATAATAAATGTGTATTTCCCCCCTCCTACACCCAGTCCCCATGTCCCACTATCCTAGATGGATCCTGCCAAGCAGCTTAATGATCCCACTCTTTCCCACACTCCTGCTCTTGAACGAACAAACGAACGAACGTGGCCATTCCCTCTTCACATTTGATGGCCTCTGTGTTTTCAGCTTTCTGCAGCTGATTCAAATTAAGGAATCACTTTAAACGCCCAATCCAAAACTGATGTACAGTGACCCTGCGCACTTCTGTCAGACTTCTGCCTTTGTATCGCTCAGAAATCTCTAAACAGGGCAGGGAAAACTGTAGAACCTTAAAGTTAGTGCCTACAGACTGCATAAAACACTCAGGTTCAGCTCTAGCCACAGTAGCTCATGGAAGCAAAGTACTTAGCTTTAGCAGTTTTTCAACAAATGTATTATATTCTTTATTGATAGTTTCATGTCAGCTTCTGCATCAACCTTTGATATGCAGTCTAGAGCAAAGAAGAAACATTGCGAAAGCAAAAAAAAAAACAAAAACTCCTCAACCTGCTCCCAAATCTCACTACAGATCACAATGTCATCTGGGAACATCATAGTTCATGGAGACTCCTGCCTGATCTCGTTCGTCAACCTGTCTATCACCATTACAAACAAAAAAGAGCTCAGAGCCAATCTTTGATGTAATCCCACCTCCACCTTGAACCCATCTGTCATTCCTACCACACACTTCCCCAGTCAAACTGCCCTCATACATATCCTGCACCACTCCTCTGCCACTCCCGACTTCCTCATACAATACAACACCTCCGCTCTCCACACCCTTTCATATGCTTTCTCTAAATCCACAAAGACACAATGTAACTTCTTCCGAAAACAGATCTTCTCCCCAACATCAGAGCCTGACCTCACTAATGCTCTTGTGGCTGAATGGGAGCAAATCCTGCAGCCATGTTCCAAAATCTAATGGAAAGCCTTCCCAGAAGAGTGGAGGCTATTATAGCAGCGAAGGGGGGGGGGGGCAACTCCATATTTATGCCCATGGTTTTGGAATGAGATGTTCAACAAGCATGTAGTGTAGGTTACTCGTCAGTTTGCTGGTTTTTTTTTAATCTTTCATTTGATGGATGCATTTATTTTAACAAAATTTAGTTCACAACCCTTACATTGTAAACAACACCCTATTAAATGTAACGGATGTAATTGCTACTCGCCACATTGATCTGTCTGTCCAATGTAGTTGTTGTACTTGAATATTTCACTAGTGAATTAAATGTGGCCCTCTCTAGTCTCCTCGATTCAGTGTCACCTCTCACTACCAGAGCTAGGCAACTAAAGAGGCCTACACCCTGGTTTAATGACGAGACACGTGCTCTCAAGCGGGCCTGCAGGGCACTGGAACGTAAATGGCGGAAATCAAAATTGGAATTTTTTTTACCTATCTTGGCACGATTGTTTATTGAAATACAAGTATGCTTTATCTGCTGTGAAAGCAGCATATCTCTCGCTTATTAATCAATATTAATAAACATAATCCCAGATTTCTCTTCGACACTGTATCTAAACTTACTAAAAAGCAGCCGTCTATTAAATGCTCATCATTCATGGCCCATGAGTTTCTAGACTTTTTCTGCAATAAGGTTGATGAGATCATAAACAAAATTAGTTCTTCAACTCCAGCTACTCCTACAGATCCTGTCTTACCAAATTCATATCTATACAATGACTCACTGACAGTCCCTGTTATTACAGCTTTTGCGACTATCTATCTTGATACTTTGACTAAACTCATGTCAGCTTCTAAACCAACTACTTGCCTACTTGACCCTTTACCAGCAAAACTTTTTCAAGACCCCCGGCCTTTCCTGGGACCTACAATCCTAAACATTGTTAATTTATCACTTACTACAGTCACATTAAAGAAATCACAAAGACTGCCTTTTTTCACTTATGTAACATAGATAAAATCCAGTCTTTCCTGTCTATTGTTGATGCAGAGACTCTAATACATTCATTTGTTTCATCCAGACTCCCCCATCAAATAAGAGAAGCAACGTCCATAGATAGTTTTAAGAATCAGCTCAAGACCGATTTTTATGCTCTTGTTTTTAATTAATTCCACTTTATATTTCTTTTTATTCCTATTTTTTATCTTGTACTGTGGTTTTATTTCTTGCCTTGTTTTATGTTTTTTGCCTAGGTCTGTGTTTTATTACTTTTAACTTATTTTATCTGTATTGCTGTTGAGTTTTATTGTTTCCCGTTTTTAATGTAAAGCACTTTGAGCTGCATTTTATGTATGAAAGGTGCTATACAAGTAAAGTTTATTAATTATTATTATTATTATTATTATTATTATTACTGTAATGTTCGGTTTTTGGTCTGTCACATTCTAGTACTAAAAGTCTTCAGATGGTTCACAATGTTGCAACTAGAATCCTAACCTAAATTTGACAATATTACACCAAGTCTTGCCTCCCTTCATTGGTTTCCTATCCATGTTAGATCAGACTTCTAGGTGCTTCTGCTGACTTATAAAATCCTAAATGGGCTTGTCCCATTTTACCTCTCTGATCTCCCCAAACCGCACATTCCATCTTGAGCTGTCCACTCTCAAAATACAGGGCTCCTGTGTGACCACAAAGTTAAGAAGAAGTCAGCTGGTGGCAGGGCCTTTTCCTATCGGGACCCATTCTTGTGGAATAAGCTGCCTGCTGTCATCAGACAATCAGAGTCTGTTGAGTCCTTTAAATCAAAACGTAAAACTCATCTTTGTGCTGTAGCCCAGTGTTTCCCAACCCAGTCCTCAAGGAACCCCTATCCTGCAGGTTTTCTTTGCAACCCTGAATAGATATCTGTTTGTAGTTATTCAACCAATCAGCAATGAATTATGTCAGATGTTACACACCTTGCATAATTAAGTGCTGTGATATAATTGGTTGAGTAAGTACAAGCAGGAAAACCTATGCAGAGTTACAATGAAAATCTGCAGGATAGGGGTTCCTTGAGGACTGGTTTGGGAAACGCTGCCTTAGCCTATAATTAGTTGCCTTTGAGTTAAGTGCTTCACAACCTGCACTACCAAGCACTGTTCTGCCGACGAGATTATAGCATATAGATTATTGACTTTTGCAAACTGTTCTCTTCTCGCACATGTCTTTTCTCTCTCTCTCTGAATGATGTCTTATCCTTTCTCTTCTTTGGTGTGTGTGAATGATGTGATGTGAGTCTCCCTTGTGTGCATGTTTAGTCTGTCCTCCTCCCAGGTCTCCATGGTCAAGTCGAGTCAAGTAAATTTTATTTGTATAGCCCATATCACAAATTACAAATTTGCCTCAGTGGGCTTAACAGCGACACAACATCCTGTTCTTAGACCTTAGACCCTTTCATCGGATAAGGAACAACCCCCTAAAAAACAAAAACAAAACCCTTTAACAGGGAGAAAAAAATAGGAAGAAACCTCAGGGAGAGCAACAGAGGAGGGATCTCTCCCAAGATGGACAACGTGCAATGGATGTTGTGTTTACACAATTTACACAATACAACATTGAAACAGGATTAACAGAATTACAACGGAATTGCAAAGTTTATGAAGAATATGATGCGCAGGATGCCAAGCAGTGTCCAGATGTCATCGGAACAGTCTAGGACCCAAGGCACGTGACCAGCATCATCATGTAAAAATAAATAAATAAATAAATAAAATTAAAAAAAAATTTTTTTCTGGATTTATAAAAAGAAAATGTGATGAGGGGAATGGCAGGCAGCATCCAAGTGGTGACCACCATCACAACGGAAACCTGGGAGGAGAACTGACTGCACGTGCACACAAGGGAGACTCACATGACACCATTCACACACAGAAAAAGAGAAAGGAGAAGACATCATTCAGAGAGAGAGAGAAAAGACGTGAGAAGACAACTGTTTGCAATAGTCAGTCATAATGAATTAAGTCATTGATTAGTCATAATCTATACACTATAATCTCGTCGGCAGAACAGTGGTTGGTAAATTCACTGAGACAGAAAACCGACCCGCCATGCAGTACAGGTTGTGAAGCAATCAACTGAAAGGCAACTAATTGTAACCTAAGGCAAAAAAATGAGTTTTAAGTTTGGATTTAAAGGACTCAACATACTGATTGTCTGATGGCAGCAGGCAGGTTATTCCACAAGAACGGAGCCCGATAGGATAAAGCCCTGCCACCAGCTTACTTCTTTTTAGCTTTGGGTACACACATGAGCCCTGTATTTTGAGAGTGAAGAGCTCAAGATGGAATGTACGGTTTAAGGAGATCAGACCGGTAAGATGGGACAAGCCCATTTAGGATTTGATAAGTCAGCAGAAGCACCTTGTATTCTGATCTAACATGGATAGGAAGCCAGTGAAGGGAGGCAAGAATTGGTGTAATATGGTCAAATTTCCTAGATTTAGTTAGGATTGTAGCAGCAGCATTCTGAACCATGTGAAGACTTTTAGTACTAGAATGTGGCAGACCTGAAAACAGAACATAACAGTAATCAAGTCTGGATGAAACAAATGCATGTATTAGAGTCTCTGCGTCAGCCATGGAGAGAAAAGACAGAATTTTATCTATGTTACATAAGTGAAAAAGGCAGTTTTTGGTGATTTCTTTAAGGTGCTTATCAAAGGAAAGGCTGGGATCAAACGTAACACCAAGATTTTCGGCTGCCACACTTTGTGAAACCACAGAGTTGTCGATTGTTATCATTACTTAATCAAATTGGTGTGTGTCTAGCAGGGCCAATGATCAGCATCTCAGTTTTATCCGAATTTAAAAGCAGAAAGTCAAGTGACATCCAGTTTTTCCACAGTAACCAAGCAGGCCTCTAAGTTAGTCATTTGAGTGTGATCATCAGCCTTTATAGGCACATACAGCTGAGTACCATCAGCATAGCAATGGAAATTTATTCCATAACTGCGTATAATTTGGTCAAGAGGTGAAATGTAAAGAGAGAAAAGTAGCGGGCCAAGAACTGAGCCCTGAGGCACACCATATTTAACGTCAGAGATTTTTGATATAATATTACTATAGCAGACACAACGTGTTCTTCCAGATAAGTAGGACTTAAGCAAAGAGAGAGCTAAGCCAGAAACACCAAAATTACAATGTAATCTATCTAAAAGTATACAGTGATCAACGGTGACAAAAGCTGCACTGAGGTCCACTAGTAGAAGCACAGAAGTGGAATCAGAGTCCATAGCTAGTAAAAGATCATTCAACACTCCGGTAAGAGCAGTTTCAGCGGAGTAACAGGGCCTGAAAGCTCACTGAAAAGGTTCATATAGATGGTTTTCTTCTATATGGGCCAAAAGTTGTTGATACACAACTCTCTCTAGTACTTTAGAAAAGAATGGAAGATTACAGACTGGTCGATAGTTATTAAGAGACCCTGGCTCGAGGTGTGATTTTTAAGTAGAGGTTTAACCACAGCTGTCTTAAAACTGCTGGGAACAATACCAGCAGTAAGTGATAAATTAAAAATGTCTAACACTGTAGGTCCCAGGAAAGGCCAGAGGTCTTTAAAAAGTTTTGCTGGAAAGGGGTCAAGTAGGCAAGCAGTTGGTTTAGAAGCTGACACGAACTTAGTCAAAGTATCAAGATAGATAGTCTCAAAAGCTGTACTAACTGGGACTGTCAGTGTCACGTGTCAGGAAAAAACCCAAAAGCAGACGGGACAACCAGGTAAGGGAAGAATCAAGTCTTTATTGAAGTGACCGATCTCGGGGGTAGAGCAAGAGTTGGCTCAGTGGCAGGTAGGCAGAAGTCCATGAATGGCGACGTTCCAGCGAAGACTGGTCCATAGTGGAGACCTTTTAAGGGTGAGGGCGATTGCTTGATGGCCAGCTGGCGTGCCGGGGTGAAGGGGGGGCCAGCAGGTGTCAGCTGGTGTAGCAGGTGTCAGCTGGTGTGGCAGGTGTCAGCTGGTGTAGCAGGTGTCAGCTGGTGTAGCAGGTGTCAAGGGCGATCGCTTTGATGTCAAGGGCGAGAGGCTGTGACAGTACCCCCCCTCCGAGGGGCATCACTGAGCGACCTACCAGGCCCGTCAGGGTGCGTCCTGTGGAAGTCCCGGATTAGGTTCGCGTCCAGGACAAGGCGACGAGGGACCCAACACCTCTCCTCCGGGCCATATCCCTCCCAGTCTCCGAGATACTGCAGGCCGCGACCGCGGCGACGAGAGTCCAGGAGACGACGAACGGTGTAAGCCGGATGATCGTTGATCATACGAGGAGGTGGGGGCGGGGGGGCCGGAGGAACTAGAGGGCTGGTAGAGACAGGTTTGAGGCAGGACACATGGAAGGAAGGGTGAACCCGGAGAGTGCGGGGCAGCTTCAGACGGACCACAGAGGGGTTAATGACTTTGGCAATGGGAAAGGGACCAATATACCTGGGGAACAGTTTTTTAGCGTCCGATTTCAAGGGTAGATCCTTGGTAGAGAGCCATACCTGGTCACCGGGGGAGTAGTCCGGAGCAGGGGTGCGATGATGATCCGCCAAGCACTGGTAACGGCCGGAGGCCCTGAGCAGTGCAGCACGGGCTCGATGCCAGGTCCGACGGCACCGACGGACATGGGCCTGGACAGACGGAACCGGAATGTCCACCTCTTGAGAAGGAAAAAGGGGAGGCTGATAGCCGTAAAGGCATTGAAAAGGGGACAACCCAGTAGCTGAACTGGGGGCCACGGTAAGACACTATATCACGGGGAAGACCGTGGACCCGGAAAACCTCCCTGACCAGCAGATCCGCAGTCTCTCGAGCCGAAGGCAGTTTAGACAAGGGCAAAAAATGAACAAATTTACTGAAGCGATCGACAACAGTCAGTATAACGGTGTTACCGTCGGAGGCGGGCAGACCAGAGACGAAATCCAAGGACAGATGCGACCAGGGACGGTGTGGAACAGGCACTGGCCCGAGTGGAGGGCTTATTCCGGGCACAAACAGGACAGGCAGAAACAAAAGACCCAGTATCCTCCGTCATGGAAGGCCACCAGAACCGCCTGCGGAGGAAGGCTAGGGTACGGGTTACTCCAGGATGGCAGGTAAGTTTGGAAGAGTGAGCCCACTGCAACACACTAGATTTAACAGCGTCTGGAACAAACAATGCCCAGGGGGACCGTTACCTGGTTCAGGCTGAGTCTGTTGTGCTGCCATGACCTCCCTTTCAATGTTCCAGGTGACAGCCGCAGCCGCAACCACACAGGTAGAGGGAACGATGGTGTCAGGTTGGAGCTTGGGCTCAGACTCCTCCCCATGCACACGAGACAGAGCATCGGGCTTGGCATTCCTGGAGCCAGGTCTGTACGTCAAAGAAAAATTAAAACGACCAAAAAAGAGCGCCCACCTGGCTTGGCGCGCGGTGAGCCGCTTTGCTGACTGGATGTATTCCAGGTTCTTATGGTCAGTCCACACTATAAAAGAAGCTCAGACCCCTCCAGAAAATGTCGCCATTCCTCCAGTGCCAATTTCACCGCCAGGAGCTCACGATTCCCCACATCATAGTTCCTTTCAGCTGGAGAGAGACGGCGAGACAGGAAGGCACAGGGGTGTGTCTTGCCATCCTCACTGAGAGAGGACCGCCCCCACCCCAATCTCAGAGGCGTCCACTTCTACAATGAACTGTTTGGTTGGGTCTGGCTGGATGAGGATAGGAGCTGTGGTGAAGCGGTGCTTGAGGGCTTGGAAAGCTGCCTCTGCTACAGGGGTCCACAGGAACTGTCTGGAGGTGGAAGTAAGAGTGGTTAGTGGGGCCGCAACGCGGCTGTAATTGCGGATGAACCGTCTGTAGAAGTTGGCAAAACCGAGGAACCTCTGAAGCTGCTTACGGCTGGTCGGGCTTGGCCACTCAAGAACTGCTCTGACCTTGGC
Organism: Lampris incognitus; assembly: GCF_029633865.1. Taxonomy (NCBI): domain Eukaryota; kingdom Metazoa; phylum Chordata; class Actinopteri; order Lampriformes; family Lampridae; genus Lampris; species Lampris incognitus. The sequence goes on from NC_079217.1 coordinate 34,954,280, forward strand.
GGGGTCCATTCTCACCTGCCCATCGGCCACGATGTAGCCCAGGAAGGTGACTGAAGGGGCATGGAATTCGCACTTCTCTGCTTTTACGAAAAGGCGGTTCTCCAGTAGCCGTTGAAGGACTTGGCGGACGTGCATGACATGCTCTGACAGGTCTCTGGAAAAAATCAGGATATCATCCAGGTAAACAAAAACGAAACGATCCAACATGTCACGTAGGACGTCATTGACCAGACTCTGGAAGACAGCTGGGGCATTAGTGAGACCAAATGGCATCACCAGATATTCAAAATGCCCCAGGGGGGTGTTGAAGGCAGTCTTCCATTCATCTCCGTCTCGAACCCGGACCAGGTGGTAAGCATTGCGGAGGTCTAGTTTAGTGAACACTGTGGCTCCCTGGAGAGAAGCAAAAGCAGAAGTCATGAGGGGCAGAGGGTACTTATTCTTGACCGTCATGTTATTGAGGCCAGAGGGTTTTGTCCTTCTTGGCCACAAAGAAGAACCCCACACCAAGGGGTGACGATGACGGGCGAATAAGACCAGCCGCCAAGGAGTCCTTGATGTACCTCTCCATGGACTCCCGCTCAGGCTTGGAGAGGCTATATAGACGACTGCTGGGGAGGGGAGCGCCCGGCAGCAGGTCAATAGCGCAATCATAGGGGCGATGAGGAGGCAGGGAGAGAGCTTGCTGCTTGTTGAACACAGCTTGGAGGTCATGGTACTCTGGAGCCACCAGTGACAGGTCAGAGGTCTCAGAGCTTGACACCTGACTGGGGACAGACTGAGGCAGAGCAGACTGGAGGCATATGGCATGACAGACGGGACTCCAACTTGAAATTCTGGCCGATGACCAATCAATATGGGGACTATGCTAACCAGCCAGGGATGACCAAGTATAATGGGAACAAATGGAGAATTGATAACGGAAAAACTTAGCTCCTCTTGATGGTTTCCCGACAACAGGAGGCGCACAGGCTCGGTTTTAGAGGTTATCCGGGCCAGGAGACGTCCATCCAGGGCATTAGCTTCAAGAGGCTGGTCCAGACTCACAGTGGCAAGACCTAACTGCTTCACAACACTTGCATCCAAAAAGCTTTCATCAGCTCCAGAGTCAATTAAAGCCAAAAGTTTAGTGGACTGGCCTTTAAAACTGATGGTAGCTTGCAACTGGGTACGTGGACGAGGAGACAGAGGGCAGAGAGTTGAGCTCACGAGGATCCTCCCCCTCCCTCGTGAGCCTGCTAGTTTGACGGACGGTGAGGGCAGGAGGCGAGAAAGTGACCAGGCTGACCACAATACAAGCAGCTGTTCTCGGTGATGCGGCGTTGATGCTCCTCCGGGTTGAGCCGGAAGCGGCCGAGTTGCATCGGCTCCGAAGCTGGGGGGGAGTCATGCCTCGGGCTTTCTCGGAGGACGTCAGCCTCAGTCGAGCGAGCTCGGCCCCCAGCGTTTGGAGGTGTGGCCCGTGGAAAGTTGTTGTGACCAGGAAAGCGGTGCGTCCTCTCTCCTCCGCTCCCAGAGACGGTTGTCCACACGAATGGCCAGGGTAACCAATTCCTCCAACCCTCCAGGCTCGGGGTAGGAAACCAATTCGTCCTTTATGGATTCGCTTAAACAGTTGGAAAACCCGGCCTGGAGGGACTCGTTGTTCCATCCGCTCTCCGCTGATAGTGTACGGAACTCAACTGAGTAGTCAGTGACGCTGCGGGAACCCTGGCGGAGAGAGATCAGTCTTTTTGAAGCGTCCTTTCCTCTCAATTATGCTTCAAATTTGACTAGAAAATGATCTGATACAGCAGATGTGGTTGGCAAGACATTCGGATCAGAAACAGCTATTCCTTTAGATAAAACCAAATCAAGGGTGTTACCACTGCAATGAGTCGACTCTTGAACAAACTGAGTGAACCCAAAAGTATCAATTAGTGCCAGAAAGGCTTTACTTCGAGGATCAGCAGCCTTATTCAAATGAATATTGAAATCACCAAGAATTAGAATCTCATCAGAGTGAATAACAATGCCTGAGACAAATTCTCCAAATTCTTCAAGAAATAATGAGTAACAGCCAGGAGGCCGATAGAGTATAACAATATATAGTGATGGTGGTTGCCACCCGTATGCTGATTGGTATCCCCCTCGTCACATTTTTTTATATTTCTTATAAATCCATATCATTTCGTTATCCTGTTTCAATGTTGTATCCTTCTCTCACTTCGATGTGTGATTAATGTTTTTTTTTCTCTTTCCCCATGTATGTGAATGGTGTGATGTGAGTCTCTCTTGTGTGCATTTGTAGTCTGTCCTCCTGTCAGGTCTACATTGTGATGGTGGTCGCGTGGCTCAGGTCCTAGTCTGTTCTGACGGCATCTGGACACTGCTTGGCATCCTCCTCATCATATTCTCCATAAATCTCATAATTCCATTATAATTATTTTATCCACTGTAAATGCAGCATCCATTATACATCTGTCGGTCTTGGAAGACAGACCTCATCTGTTGCTCTCCCTGAAGTTTCTTCCAATTTTTTTCTCCCTGTAAATTTTTTTTTTTTCTTAGGGAGTTGTTCCTTATTAACTTATTCACACATGTATTACAAAAAGATTTGACATGGGCCATTTGAGACTATTGACATTAAGCAAACCAGTGACACACCTTAGTCAGTATGCAGATAATAGATTGTCGACAGCAGTGGAATGGTCACCAGAAACTATGAAGTTATTTTCCTGCACCTAACATTGCCATTTCCATTATTACCCCGTGGGAATGAATCAGAGCCTCTGAACAGCACACAGGCTTTGCACATTAACATGGCCGAATGGGTCTCCATGCTAACAGTTCGAATCCATTTAATCATTTCAGCGCATGCCAGGCTAACCACATGCATAAAAATCGGTTGTCACTCAACAAGTCCAACAGACTGATGAATGGATGACGTTGCTGACTAGTGAGCCACTGTTGCAGCAGTGTTGTCAACCAGCACTTGCTACCATCAACGTTACCGTTTGCCTAACACGATATTTAACATCCTGTGAATTTACAACTGTATCATTCATAACTGCTTAATTTTCTAGTAACAAAAGATGTGGCATGAGTATTAATCTTTACACTACAACTGGTTATTTCTCCCAAATTTACTGATTACACTGCGGCCGTATCCATGTGCCACTTTTTCTTGCATAGTGGCTGGGTAGCTTGCTCACATACACAAACTTTACAGCCTGTGTTGTTTAAGAACACAAGGCGAAACAAATACCAGCTCAATACCACGTTAGTCAATATTGCATAGAAGTTGTTAATTGCTCCACACATAGGACGATACAGAATGACCTCCAAGGTTGGACTACCCGGGGGCTCGAACCCAGGACCTTCTTGTTGTGAGGCGACCTTGCTAACCACTGCACTACCGTACCACTACTCTCATAAGGCAATTTTATATTTAGCTTCCTGATAATTGCTCCTTTTTTCCCCCACAAGACATTCACCTGAAGGTCTTCTGATGAATATATGCTGGTTCCCTTTTTTTTCCCCACACACCTAGAAAAGTACAAGAACTGTACTGTGGCATACTCACAGGACATACAGTTAAGGTCAAAATTATTAGACCCCAAGGAAGTATGGAACATTTCCCTAAAATTCTGCCCAATGTTTGCATCATTCATAAAACTTTACATAGTAAAACATTCATTAAAGTTAGGGCCCCTATTTGGTACCACTTGGAATGTAAAATACATCTTCAGGTTTGCTTTATACCAAATGTAGTGAAAATTGAGGTGGTCAAAATTATTAGCCCCCCATATGATTTCTTGCTTTCAAAACACACCTGAGCAATCAATCAGCTTTCAAACCACACATGAGCAACCAATCAGCATTGAACTTTACTTAAGCGACTCCAACGAACAGGGCTAGTGGCACTTGAGCACTTGATTGAGAGGGACTACTCTTAAATTCTTGGTAAGAAGTAATTTCATCATGCCAAAAAGTAAAGAAATCAGTCTGGAACTCAGGGAGAAGATAGTGGATGCTCATCTTAAGGGGGAAGGCTATACTGCCATTTCCAAGTGTTTCACAGTATCTAGAACAGCTGTACGCTGCATTATTGCAAAGCACAAGGAGATAAATTCTGTCAGAAACAAACCTGGGCATGGTCAAAAGTACATGATTTCAAAAACTTTGGAGAGGAAAATAGTCAGAGATGTCAACGACAATCCCCGAATCTCTGCCAAGATGATTGTTGCTGAACTGGCCTCTTCTGGACTTGATGTTTCAAGGAAGACTGTTGTGAGGTCTCTTCATCGTGGTGGGCTTCGAGGTCATCGCCCAAGCAAAACTCCATTGCTCACACAGCGGCAGACTGAAGTTTGCCCGTGAACATTTGAAATATGGGCATGAGTTTTAGACGTCTGTCCTTTGGTCTGATGAGACTAAACTTGAGCTGTTTGGGCACATGGATGTTGCTTTTGTTTGGTGAAGGAAGGGAGAGGCCTTCAACCCTAAAAACACAGTTGCCCCAGTTAAACATGGTGGTGGGAGCATAATGCTGTAGGGCTGTTTTGCTGCTTCAGGCACAGGGAACCTTGTTTGGGTGCATGGGATCATGAAGAAAGAAGATTATGTTGACATTTTGAAGGATAATGTAAGGAAATCTGCTGCCAGTCTAGCTTTAGGTCGCTGCTGGGTCTTCCAGCAAGACAATGACCCGAAGCATACATCCAAGTTGGTCCAAAACTTTTTGAAGGACACCAAAATCAAGATCCTGGAGTGGCCCTCTCAGAGCCCAGATCTCAATCCTATTGAGAATCTGTGGCGGGAGCTCTAGGTTAATGTCCATGCTTGAAAAGCAGGCAATTTGGATGAGCTGGAACAATTTGCCATGGAAGAATGGGCTAAGATCCCTCAAGAGACATGTGCCAACTTAGTTAGGAACTACCATAAGAGGTTGTTGTCAGTTCTGAGTCAGAAAGGTTATACTATTGACTATTAATTGTCAGAGGTCTAATAATTTTGGCCTTATCATTTTTGTTTTTTTTTGTTTCAATTCAGCGCATCAGTAAAATACCTTAATCAAGCTTAGTGGAGATTTTGTCTTTGTTCTTTTGGAAGCAATTCAACTATAAACACTTTTGGTTATGGTCATTTCCATGGAAAAGTTAAGGGTTTTGTTTGATTTCATAAAGGGGGCTAATAATTTTGACCTTAACTGTATGTCATGGTGAGAAAAACTTGGTAAAGAAAATATTTGTGCATGCGTGAGTGTGTGGCTGCCCATTGCCATTTCTTGAATTATTAAACATTAGTCAAGGGGTGTAGCATATGAGTAATTTGCCTAGGGTGAGAGGAAGACGGCTGAGAGTGAAATGATTCCTTTTGGAATGATGTAGTAAGCTCAATTAATATGATGGAGTGGCTCATCAGCTGTATGGCATTGTGTAACATATGTGTGCATGTGTACGCGTGCGTGTGAGAGAGAGAGAGGTGTCGTGTTTTTTTTTGTACATTTATTTCTGATTTTTCCCTTTTTCTCCCAATTTTAGTGGCCAATCGATCCCTATTTTAATTCAAACACCCACCCTCGTACTGCATGCATTCGCCAACTGCATCTCTCCGGCCAGCAGTCTCGAAGGACACACCTCCCCACTTTCGTGACAAGGTGACTCCAGGCCAAACCACTGCTTTTTCCGACACACACAGAGACGCATTCATGTGACGAACACAAGCCGACTCCGCCCCCCTCCCGAAGACAGCGTTGCCAATTATTGTTGCTTCATCGAGTCCGGCCATAGTCGGATCTGACGAGACCAGGGCGCGAACCCCGGTCGGCAGTGGGCAACTGCATCGACACAAAGCCGATGCTTAGACCGCTACACCACCGCGGACCCCAGGTGTCGTGTTTTTAAGCCATCTTGCTGAAACACTACTTGCCAAAAGCACAGCAAAATTGATGGATTTACATAGTTTATATATAGAAAAAGATGTAAACACACACACACACACACACACACACACTAGCTTTGTCATCCTGAAATCAACAATTACATGACCAATATACAATATACCAAAGTTTATACACACACACACATATATACATACATACATACATACATACATACATACATACATACATACATACATACTATATACATACACACACACACACACACACACACACACACACACACACACACACACACACACACACACACACACACATATATATATATCAACACAGATGCAGGAAAAAAAAGTTTTAATACATTGCAGTACAGGCCTGTTTTGTGCGTTGCGCACTCATCAGCTGCTAATGTGGTTAAACAAAGAATCATACAATTTTCGTTGCCCAGCGTCACGCCCCTAATGCGGTTGGACAGCAACTGATCAGATCTGATTCATTGCTATCCAACCGCTTTGTTTAACCAGTTGGACAGCAACCAACTGTTTTGTCTTGATTCTTTATTTAACCACATTAGCAGCTGATGAGTGTGCGATGCACAAAACAGGCCTGTACTGCAGTGTATTAAAACTTTTTTTTCCTATATCTGTGTTGATATTCCACTCATTAGTTGAGCACTTATAACAACACAATTGATGGTTTCGGAAAAAAAACGCTATACATATATATATATATATATATATACACTACCGTTCAAAAGTTTGGGATCACCCAAACAATTTCGTGTTTTCCATGAAAAGTCACACTTATTCACCACCATATGTTGTGAAATGAATAGAAAATAGAGTCAAGACATTGACAAGGTTAGAAATAATGATTTGTATTTGAAATAAGATTTTTTTTACATCAAACTTTGCTTTCGTCAAAGAATCCTCCATTTGCAGCAATTACAGCATTGCAGACCTTTGGCATTCTAGCTGTTAATTTGTTGAGGTAATCTGGAGAAATTGCACCCCACGCTTCCAGAAGCAGCTCCTGCAAGTTGGATTGGTTGGATGGGCACTTCTTTGAGCAGATTGAGTTTCTGGAGCATCACATTTGTGGGGTCAATTAAACGCTCAAAATGGCCAGAAAAAGAGAACTTTCATCTGAAACTCGACAGTCTATTCTTGTTCTTAGAAATGAAGGCTATTCCATGCGAGAAATTGCTAAGAAATTGAAGATTTCCTACACTGGTGTGTACTACTCCCTTCAGAGGACAGCACAAACAGGCTCTAACAGGTACTATTTAATGAAGATGCCAGTTGGGGACCTGTGAGGCGTCTGTTTCTCAAACTAGAGACTCTAATGTACTTTTCTTCTTGCTCAGTTGTGCAACGCGGCCTCCCACTTCTTTTTCTACTCTGGTTAGAGCCTGTTTGTGCTGTCCTCTGAAGGGAGTAGTACACACCGGTGTAGGAAATCTTCAATTTCTTAGCAATTTCTCGCATGGAATAGCCTTCATTTCTAAGAACAAGAATAGACTGTCGAGTTTCAGATGAAAGTTCTCTTTTTCTGGCCATTTTGAGCGTTTAATTGACCCCACAAATGTGATGCTCCAGAAACTCAATCTGCTCAAAGAAGTGCCCATCCAACCAATCCAACTTGTGGGAGCTGCTTCTGGAAGCGTGGGGTGCAATTTCTCCAGATTACCTCAACAAATTAACAGCTAGAATGCCAAAGGTCTGCAATGCTGTAATTGCTGCAAATGGAGGATTCTTTGACGAAAGCAAAGTTTGATGTAAAAAAAATCTTATTTCAAATACAAATCATTATTTCTAACCTTGTCAATGTCTTGACTCTATTTTCTATTCATTTCACAACATATGGTGGTGAATAAGTGTGACTTTTCATGGAAAACACAAAATTGTTTGGGTGATCCCAAACTTTTGAACGGTAGTGTATATATATATATATATATATATATATATATATATATATATATATATACAGTGCTGCTTGAAAGTTTGTGAACCCTCCAGACAGGGTCACTGTTTTTGTAAAAAACATTAAAATAAGCTTATTACACATACATCCAAATCCCAATTTGTAAAGCACACCTTCCAAATAATGGACACACACACAAAAAGCGATATAGTTTCATTATTTAATTCAACAAAGGTGGTTTATTTCACAAAAACTGAAAATTTAACATGTGCAAAAGTATGTGAACCCTTGTATTAGTAGCTTGTGGCTCCTCCTTTTGCAGCCATTACTTCAACCAAACGTCTTCTGTAACCACTAACCAGTCACTCGCATCTGCTTATGGGGATTTTTGCCCACTCCCCCTTGCAGAACTCAGCCAGTTGAGAGAGGTTGGAGGGACATCCGGTATGTACCAACTTCTTCAGGTCTCGACACAACATTTCAATTGGATTAAGGTCCGGACTTTGACTGGGCCTATCCAGAGTACGAATCCTCTTTCTCTGAAGCCATGCCTTTGTAGTTTTGCTGGAATGCTTTGGGTCATTGTCTTGTTGCACAATCCATTTTCGTCCCAGCTTCAACTCCCTGGCTGATGGCAGGAGATTCTCGTCAAGAATTTGTTGATATGCCGGAGAATTCATGGTTCCTTGGATAATATGGAGTCGTCCAGGTCCAGAAGCAGAAAAGCAGCCCCAGACCTTCACATTTGCACCACCATGCTTCACTGTTGGGAGGAGGTTCTTTTCTTCATATGCAGTGTTGGCTTTTCTCCAAACATGTTGGTTTTGATTGTGACCAAATAATTCTATTTTGGACTCGTCTGTCCAGAGAATGGACTTCCAGAAGGCCTCTGGTTTGTCCAAGTGCTCTCTGGCAAAGTTGAAACGGGCAGCTTTGTTCTTTTTTGAGAGCAGAGGCTTCCCTCTAGCAACCCTCCCATGAATGTCATGGCTATTCAATTTTCATCTGATTGTAGACGCATGCACATTTGTCCCAGATGCTACCAGAGAGGTCTGCAACTCTCTAGAGGTGATGTGTGGGTTGGCCTTTACCTGATGTATTATTTTTCTGGTGCTTCTGGGTGATATTTTTGATGGGCGTCCACTTCTAGGCAGAGTTGCTGTCATGTTGAAGGCCGTCCATTTGTAAATTATATGTCTTACAGGGGATGGATGGAGCTGGAATCTTTTGGAGATGGTCTTATATCCCTCCCCAGACTGATGGGCTGTCACTACCCTCTTCTTCATGTCCTCGGATATCACCTTTGCTCTCGGCATTGTTGATTTGTATGGGACCACAGTGGTTTGGTTGGTTTCCTCTCTCTTTTAATTAGTGCAGGCCAACCCCTTTCCCAAGGATGTCTCATTTCATTGGTCTGCTTAAATGATTAATTAAGCACCCAAATGTGTTTCACCCAAGTCTGTTACCTGCTTGACTTAACCAATGCAGCTGGGGGTTCACTTACTTTTGCACATACCCTAATTCCATGTTTCATGTAGTTTTTGGGCTACTTAAACAAGTCCCACTAAACAAGTAGATGCAATTGCTAAACATATATCTGACATTTCATATATAAAAACTGGTGATGATGAAATAAGAAAATCATGGTAAAACAACAGAAACATCTAAACTGCTCAAGAGGTTCACATACTTTCAAGTAGCACTGTATATATATATTAGGGCTGGGACTTTAACGCGTTAATTTGATAATTAATGATAGGAAAAATAACGGCGTTAAAAAATGCATTTTATCGCATTTTATTTTTAAACTCCAGTCAACACGAAACACTTCTCAGTGCACTCGTTTCTGGCATACGGATTATACTGATGCACCGAGTGACGTCAGTCAAGCGGAAGGCGGAGTAGGTTAGGCTAACAAATTAGTATGCTAAAAAAAAAAACAAGTTAGTATGCTAACAACAGATGTGATAGACGACAAGGATGACACCGCGTTGCTTAGCTCTGTGGATGGGAAATGTACGTTTAAAAAACGGTCAGATGGAAGCCTAGATAAGAGCACTGTGTGTGCAGACTCTGCAACAAAGGTTTGCATTCCACCGCAGTTATTCAAGCCTCCGGTACCACCTAAATGCAGCTAGTACGAACACTGGAGCTAATACTAACGCTAGTGCTCCTAGTACAACCAAGCAGAGTCGCCAACCGACTCTCCACCAGATGATGGGTTTCAAAGCCAAGATGAGTAAGTCCACATCTGATAAATTAACAAACTCACTGGCGAAATTGATTGCTGTGGACTGTAGACCACTTTCAGTGGTAGAAGATCAGGGGTTACAAAAAGTACTGTTTACAAAACAAACTTGTTTGAACAAAATAAACAGGATTTTGTTGTTTAAACTTATGTATGTGTCTATTCATTGATTTAGTCATCTACCAAGACCTGTTTGAATTGAAAAATGTTGCTTCTGGTGTCAAATATCGATATTCGATTAAAATGTGATTAATTACGATTAATTAATTACAAAGCCCATAATCAATTCGATTATTTTTTAATCCAGTCCCACCACTAATATATATATAGCATTTTATTTTTTCCCTGAATCCAACAATGGTGTAGATAATAGTCCTCAACGTAGGAAAAGAAAAAAAACTTTAATGCATTTCAGTACAAGCTTGTTTCGTGCGTCACGCAATCATCCGCTGCCAATGGGATTAAACAACAAAGAAAAACACAGTCAATAAAGTACAACCCACCATCAATTAGCAACAGCCAGCAAAAAAAAAAAAAAACACAGCAGAAGGCAGAACATCACCTGATATAATCCTCCCTACAATGACTCCGTGGCCCCTAATATTGGCTACAGCTGCATGCCAAATGTTCAGTAGGTTATTTCATCTCACAACACAAGCATCATGACCAAGGCACAGACCCCCCTCAACACCGCCAGACACCACCAACTGCAACTGTCATGCTAAGACATCGTGCGCTCTTGAAGGAAAATGCCAGACAGGCGGAGTCATCTAGCAGGCATCAGTGACAAGAGAGACAGCTGCAAAGCAGACACTTACATTGGACTAAAAGGGGGCCCTTTTAAAAGTAGGTTTAACGCCCATATGAGTAGCTTCAGGAATGAGCATGCAAGAAATTCAACAGCCTTAAGCCGCCACATTTGTTCATCGGTAGACAAGAATATTTATTACTCTATTTAATGGAAAATCCTCATGAAGAACAGTGCATATTCGATTAACAGCAAAAGATGTAACCTATGCTTGACAGAGAATTATTTTATTATTTGCAAGCCTGATATGTCCCGCTGGAGACACAGAAAAAAATATCTGCTTTGTAATTACAAAACAATGTCTTTATTATCCCCCAATTAGATGATACACGTGACATTTATTAGATGTTATATTTTTATATTTTAACTGTCTGCCCTTCCAACTGTGTCCCAACTCCACTCCACTATACGATATACGTAAATTACCCCCATTTGATGTGATATTGTTGTATCTTAAATTAATGATATTTCAACAGTGCCCTGGCCCTTCAAATCCTTGCTTTTTCAGAACAAGTCCCAACCCCTACCCCATTGGTTGTAATGTTTTCCAAAGGAGTTGAATCAAGTGCAACTGGACTTGGTATATATCTGTGAAGACGTTTCGCCTGTCATCCAAGAGGCTTCCTCAGTTCGTGCCTTTCTGACTAGACCAAGCTAGTCTGACTGGCTGGTGATGAGACTCAGAATTTATCCTCTAGGAGTCGTTGTCAGAGCTATTGATATGCGTGGCTCTTTGTGATCCAATGTTTACCAACGCCCGTCGCTAACAGAGCCATAGATATGAGTGGCTCTTTTGTGTACCGATGTTTGGCCGCGCCCGTCCCCATCGGAGCTATTGATTTGCATTTGTTTAGCAGCGACGGTCGTTGGGGGTGTTAGTTTCGACTTCATTGCTCAGTGGTCATGAGAGTCGTTGGAGCCGTTAGTGACTGACTGTTGTTCTTGGAGGCTAGGCATCTTGAGTCTACTGGGTAGAGATGAAAGGACGGCATTGTAAATGGGAGATAGGTGGTGTCGCAGACCTCCTCCTCTGTTGAGGGATGGTTTTTCCAGTTTCGCATAGATGGCTTCCTTCACCCCTCTTTAAAACCATCTATCTTCTCATTCCACCACAGTGGGGCCAAGACAGAAAAAAGCTGTGACCGGGTCGATGGGCAGCCGGGGCCTCTGAGTGACGGGGCAACCAGGCGTCCCAAGGCAGCAGAGCAAAGTGGTCGGGCGGGGGTGTAGGGCTTAACCATGGCCTAGAGATAGGAAGGAGCTGTTCCTTAGCTGCCCTGTAGGCTAGCACCAGAGTCTTAAACTGGATGCGAGCAGCTACTGGGAGCCAGTGTAGGGACATGAGAAGGGGAGCTGTGTGGGAGAACTTAGGGCAGTTGAACACCAGACGAGCTGTAGCTTTCTGAACAAGCTCCAGAGGTCTGATGGCCGACGCCGGGGTGCCAGCAAGGAGGGAGCTGCCGTAGTTCAGCCGGGAGATGACCAGAGCCTGGATGAGCACCTGTGCCATCTTGTCAGTGAGGAATGGGCGAATCCTCCTGATGTTATAGAGGAGAAATCTGCAGGAGCAAGCAACCGATGCTACGTTTGCAGCAAACAACAGTTGGTCATCCAGGATCACACCCAGATTCCTCGCAGTCCGAGTTGGCGTCACCACAGTGTTGTCAATGGTAATGGCCAGGTCTCAGTGCGGGCAACCTTTCCACGGGAGGAAAATCAACTCTGGCTTGTCCAGATTGAGCTTCAGGTGGTGTGTCGCCATCCACTCCAAGATGCCTGTCAAGCACGCAGCAATGCGTGTCTCTACTTGTGTGTCAGAGGGAGGGAAGAACAAGACCAGCTGGGTGTCATCGGCATAACAATGGTAAGAGAAGCTATGCGAGCAAATAACAGAACCCAGGGATGTTGTGTACAGGAAGAACAGGAGAGGACCCAGAGTCGAACCTTGTGGAAAGCCTGTAGTCAGTCTGCGAGGCTCCGACACAGATTCCCTCCATGTCACCTGATAGGAGTGACCCGTCAGGTAGGATGCAAACATCGAGAGTGCAGAGCCTGTGACACCCAGCTCCTCGAGGGTAGAGAGGAGGATCTGGTGGTTCACTGTGTCGAATGCAGCTGACAGGTCCAGCAGTATCAGGACAGAGGAGAGAGAGTTTGCTCTCACAGAGTGCCGCGACTCTGTCACTGAAAGGAAGGCTGTCTCTGTTGAGTGACCCACCCTGAACCCAGACTGGTTGGGGTTCAGGAGGTTGTTCTGGTGGAGGTACAAAGAAAGTTGGTTAAAGACAGCACGTTCGAAAGTTTTGGATAGAAAGGGTAGAAGGGAAACCGGTCTGTAGTTTTTGACGTCAGAGGGGTTAATTGATGGTTTCTTGAGAAGGGGGTGCCTCTAACAGTATAGAAGGCAGATAGAAAGCACCCTGCCTGGAGGGAGGTGTTGATGAGGTGAGTTAGAAAGGGAAGGAGTTCGGGTGCTATAGACTGAAGAAGAGGGGAGAGGACCGGGTCAAGGGAGCATGTGGTGGGGCGACTGGAGGTGATGAGGTTGAGGACCTCATCGGGGGAGAGGAGAGCGAGGTGGGATAGGGTGGGACGTGGAGAGGTGAGGGAATGTGCAGAGGGTGGGCTAGTGCAAAGAGCACTAACTGGGTGGTGAGAAAAGGAGGATCTGATGTTGCTTACCTTCTTGTTGAAGAAATTAGCGAAGTCATCAGGGAGAAGGGAGGAAGTAGGAGAAGGAGGTGGGGGTTGAAGAAGTGTAGAGAAGGTTTCAAAGAGTTTCTTAGGAATAGAGGCACAGGACTGGATTTTAGAGCGATAAAAGGCAACTTTTGCAGCAGAAAGGGAGGAGGAGAAAGTGGAAAGAAGATACTGGAAGTTGAAAAGGTTCTCTCGGAGTTTGCCTTTTCTCCATTTGCCCTCCCACTCTTAGGCTCCATCTGTCAGTATGTACTGATTCGGTCAGCCAAGGGGCAGGTGGAGTTGGGCGTGAAGGCCTGGAGGTGAGAGGACAGAGATTGTCCAGAGAGGGTAGAGAGAGGAGAGGGTAGACAGAAGAAGATCAGTAGCGGTGTCAGGGGGTAGGAGAGAGGAAGATTCAGGTGTAGGCAGGATAGAGGTAACAGAGGAATAAAGATCAGTGGTGGAGAGAGAGCGGGGATGTCTATGGGTGCAAAGCATGTGGGTAGGGGGAGGGGCTGAGGGGGGAGAAGAGAGGGAGAGAGAGTAGGACATGAAATAGTGGTCAGGGAGCTGGAGGGGAGTAACAGAGAGATTGGAAATAGGACAGTGTCTAGTAAAGATAAGGTGAAAGTTAAAGGTGGAGAGGAAAGAGAGAAGAGGATCTAGCTTGTCAGTGTAGATGTTTAAGTCACTGAGAAGGATAAGCGCAGAGTCATCATCAGGGAAGTGTGAGACAAGTGTGTCAGGCTCCTCCAGAAACTCACCAAGGGGGTCTGGTGGGCGGTACACAACCACAATAGTGAGTTTGACTGGACAGTAACAGCATTAAATTCAAAAGAGGGCGGAGAAAATTGTGGAATGGAAACAAGAGAATATTCCCATTTCGGGGAGATTAGCAGGCCAGTACCATCACCTTGCCTCCCAGCTCTGGGAGTGTGAGAAAAAGAGTATACATCTGACAGAATTGCAGGTGTGGTAGTGTTTTCTGGCGTGATCCAGGTCTCAGTTAGAGCAAGAAAGTTGAGGGACAGCAAGGATTCGTAGCCTGAGATAAACTCAGCTTTCGGCACCGTGGACTGGCAATTCCAGAGCCCTCCCGTCACCACTTGCTCAATGTGAGTAGAGAGAGTGGGATAGATGAGACTGGTAGGGTCACAGCGCCTAGGAGTGACCCAATGTCTATGCCAGCCTGGGAAAAGGAAAGGACAGGAATGTGAAGCACATAGTCTCTACTAGGTACACAAAATACAGATGATTGACCGGATCTAAAAAGAGCAGTCCTTGGTTGACTCAGTCTTTGCGTGACAAAGACTTGGCTTGAAAAAGTCGCGCTTGCCTTTGTTCACTCTAGCCTTCGTTCAGCCTAGACCTGTTTGCCCTCGGCTTGGAAGTTGAAGCTTATGAGTAGCAGCAGTGATTTCAAGAACACTGGCTGCTAATTGTCTGCCAGGAGTGCAGGTCACACCCTAGCCACTTGACACACAATTGGCCAAAGAGCTAAAATGAAAGTAGGCCTATTTTCCAGAAACTTGTCACTTATGTAAAACTCAATCAAACCTCACACAAAACTATTAAAACTGCAAACAGCAAGTTACCAAGGAATATATTTATAAGCTAAAAGGATAACTAAGTCAGAACAGCTAGGCGCTATACATATACAGTGGATTGCAAAAGTATTCATACCCCTTGAACTTTTCAATATTTTGTCACGTTTCGACCACAAACATAAATATATTTTATTGGAATTTTATGTGAAAGACCAACACAAAGTGGCACACAATTGTGAAGTGCAAAGAAAGTTATACATGATTTAAAAAAAAATTTACAAATAAAAAACTGAAAAGTGCGGTGTGCAAAAGTATTCAGCCCCCCTGAGTCAATACTTTGTGGAACCGCCTTTTGCTGCAATTACAGCTGCAATTCTTTTGGGGTATGTCTCTACCAGCTCTGCACATCTAGAGACTGAAATTTTTGCCCATTCTTCTTTGCAAAACAGCTCAAGCTCAGTCAGATTAGATGGAGAGCGGTTGTGAACGGCAGTTTTCAGATCTTGCCACAGATTCTCAATTGGATTTAGGTCTGGACTTTGACTGGGCCAATCTAACACATGAATATGTTTTGTTTTAAACCATTCCATTGTAGCCCTGGCTTTATGTTTAGGGTCGTTGCCCTGCTGGAAGGTGAACCTCCGCCCCAGTCTCAAGTCTTTTGCAGACTCCAACAGGTTTTCTTCCAAGATTGCCCTGTATTTGGCTCCATCCATCTTCCCATCAACTCTGACCATCTTCCCTGTCCCT
Organism: Lampris incognitus; assembly: GCF_029633865.1. Classification (NCBI taxonomy): domain Eukaryota; kingdom Metazoa; phylum Chordata; class Actinopteri; order Lampriformes; family Lampridae; genus Lampris; species Lampris incognitus. The sequence continues at coordinate 34,970,122 of NC_079217.1, forward strand.
GCTGAAGAGAAGCACCCCCGAGCACAATGCTGCCACCACCATGTTTGACAGTGGGGATGGTGTGTTCAGAGTGATGTGCAGTGTTAGTTTTCCGCCACACATAGCGTTTTGCATTTAGGCCAAAAAGTTCAATTTTGGTCTCATCTGACCAGAGCACCTTCTTCCACATGTTTGCTGTGCCCCCCACATGGCTTCAGGCAAACTGCAAATGGGACTTCTTATGGTTTTCTTTTAACAATGGCTTTCTTCTTGCCACTCTTCCATAAAGGCCAAATTTGTGCAGTGCACGACCAATAGTTGTCCTATGGACAGATTCCCCCACCTGAGCTGTGGATCTCTGCAATTCGTCCAGTCACCATGGGCCTCTTGGCTGCATCTCTGATCAGTGCTCTCCTTGTTCGGCCTGTAAGTTTAGGTGGACAGCCGTGTCTTGGTAGGTTTGCAGTTATGCCATACTCTTTCCATTTCCGGATGATGGATTGAACAGTGCTCCGTGAGATGTTCAAAGCTTGGGAAATCTTTTTATAGCCTAACCCTGCTTTAAACTTCTCCACAACTTTATCTCTGACCTGTCTGGTGTGTTTCTTGGACTTCATGATGCTGTTTGCTCCCCAATATTCTCTTAACAAACCTCTGAAGCCGTCACAGAACAGCTGTATTTGTCCTGAGATTAGATTACACACAGGTTGACTCTGTTTAGTCATTAGGTCAACATTCAATCATTCAGCAATCATCAGGCAACTTCTGAAGGCAATTGGTTACACTCAGAGAAAAGGGGGCTGAATACTTTTGCACACCGCACTTTTCAGTTTTTTTATTTGTAAAAAACTTTTTAAATCATGTATAATTTTCTTTGTACTTCACAATTGTGTGCCACGTTGTGTTGGTCTTTCACATAAAATTCCAATAAAATACATTTATGTTTGTGGTCGTAATGTGACAAAGTGTGGAAAAGTTCAAGGGGTATGAATACTTTTGCAAGCCACTGTATATATATACACACACACACACACACACACACACACACACACACACACACACACACACACACACACACACACACACACACACACACACACACACACACACACAAAGTACCCTGTCCTATCTAGCTCCTCTCCTCCAGTCATTACTCCTTCTTTTAGTCACCTCTAAAAACGACTTCCTTTGGCTGAATTAACAACCACTACAGACACACATCAGAGACTGTTGACCATTACTGATGTGTTTATTATCCAAATGGAGAAAAAACCAAGTAACCATTAATCTTGTTTAAGACCTAATTTATCGTATTTCAGAGGAATAATCTCATTTATCTTCCAAGGACAAGACGCCACACGAGTACAACCCCACAAGAAAGGAAAAACAAAAGCTGAACGTTTAGTTTTATGTTAGCTGTAAAACAACTAAACCAGTGGAAATCACAATGTGTTACTTCATCAGTAAGATGAGATCATCATTGGAGGAAGCAACACTATTAGGTCAAACAAAACACCAACAGACTGAACATTATTGAGTTCATTAAACCTCTGACAGACCAGCTGGGAAGGGACCTGTAATGGACGTCCAACAGCGTCAGCAGACTACAGCGAGGATACCTGCCACGTGCATGGGCCCTGCAAGTCTGGTAATAGTTTCAACACTGAGGTTTTTTTTGTTTGTTTGTTTTTTTTAATCCTCTAGTAGAGCAGGTGGATTTCATAAAAATTTCCTGTGGAAATTGTCTACATTTGCAACATTCAACATAGAAACATAGACATGCTTTTGAAATATAATTTTCTGGACAAACACTGGGTCTGTTATTAATCATCATAACAGTAAAATGAATGTTATTGAATAGATATATAAGCTAATATTTTGATTAATAGACTGAGGGACAGACAGAGACATAGAGTTTCAATAGGCTTGTCTAACGACTTCCACAAAGTCAATATTCCAATTTTTGTTCCTGCTCTGGCCAAGATAGTTGGCAATTAATGAAAAAAAGGGGCTTTCAAAATAAGATAACGCATGAACTGGCTAACTTAAGGATAGAAATATGCCAACATGGACAAGAATTGGAATCTATTGACAAAACAATGGTTAAGACTGAGCTCAGAGCTTGGCTAAAAATAATATGAGTCAATAATGTAAAAGGCAAGGCAAGGCAAATTTATTTGTACAGCACATTTCATACCCTAGGGCAATTCAAAGTGCTTTACAGAGTGACACAATTACAAAGGTAAAAGTTAAACAATTTTTATAAATAAAACTCTTAAGAAGTGCAAAAGTACAGCCAAAAAATACAAAGGTTAAAAGACTTAAAAGTAAACTAGCTCAGCTAAAGGCTATTTAGCTAAAAAGATGTTACAGGGCATGGCAAGCAGTACAAATTAGGAATGTTTTTCACTTTTATTTAAAAGTGGTCAGGGTTGGAGCTTGTCTGATATTATCTGGGAGGTTATTCCAGGTCTGTGTAGCATGACAATAAAACACTGCCTCACCATGTTTTGTTCTAACTCTTGGGACAGCTAATAGGCCACCCCCAGATGACCTAAGGGTCCTAGAAGGTTCATATGACACAAGCATGTCAGAGATATATTTGGGCCCAGAGCCACAAAGTGCTTCATAGACCAACAGCAATAATTTGAAAGACTAAAAGACTGTGATGGACTGGCGGCCTGTTCAGGGTGTCTCCCCGCCTGCCACCCAATGACTGATGGGATAGGCTTCAGCATCCCTGCAACCCTGGGAACAGGGTAAGCAGTCTGGATAATGGATGGATGGATAATGTAAAAGAAGAAAGTGACTCTATAAATTTTGTGAACTTTGTAAAAACTCTCATGAATGAGAAAAAATCTCCCTAAAGAAGGACTTAATATTATAAATTTGTATCGATCACTGGCTGGGAGATAAGCAGAGACAGATGTCAATAAGGCCGAACCCTGCAGTATTGCAGTAATGCAGTAACCCTGCATTTTGTGTGTTTTGAAATGAGAGAGGAGACAGCTTGTGTTGAAAATTGATTTGAGTAAAAAAAACAAAACAAAAAACAACTCACATACAAAGGAGAGCACATTTAAATTGATGCATGCTCAACAATCCAGGTAAGAAAATCAAAGAAGGTTGAATCAGTTAATCTGGATACTCAGATGAGGGATGAAATGTATCTGTCAATAAACGTATCCAGATGAACTGATTCAACCTTCTTTGAGAGCACATTTACTTTGATCAATACTTTACAGCCAGATTTCAAGCCAAACTAGCCCTATATGTGACCTCAGCTCTTCGTAACCAACTGTTACTAGAGATTCAGTCATGTAAGCTTACCATAGGTGGCTAATAAGAGTAAACCAAAAGGCCTTTTTTTTACCTGTTTACAATCAGCAATAGCATCTTGGAAGGTATATTCATAACCCTGGTGGGTTAAAATTTATAGCTGGGGGCCAAACTAATCTTTAAATCCGGTGTTCCGACAACCTGTTGTGTTGATTTCGAGGTGCACGATGGCGCCATCTGTTGCAGTTATTCATAGTGCAGGATGTTAAAATACTGGATTTAAATATTTGTTTCACCCTGGCTTATACAGCTCTGCATTAGATAGGCCTTCATATGACCTGACCACCACAGATTGATAAGTGGAAGACAAGGAAAATAAGATATGACATTTAGGATGGACTACGGTAACAACAAGAGGCCACATAAGACAGAAGGAACAGCTGACTACCTGAAACACTGATAAGGTAGGCCAGTGCCTGAAAGAGATTGTATCTAGGGCCCAAGAAACCCTTGACAATGGAATTATTCAAGAAAGTGAATAATCCTTTCCTCTTTTTCCTTAGCTCACCCATTTTTCTTTCTGTTTAAGATCACTTGCATGTGTAAGGACTATATTTGCTTTACTTTAACCTTAATTGCTTGTACGATACATAAATTCTTTGAGATTGTTATTTATCAGGTATAGAGGAGATAGAGTGGTTTAAATAATTGCTGTATTTGGGTTTTTTTGTTTCTTTGTTTTTTATGAGTAGTAATTGCTTTTGAACACTAATTAGCTGGGGAGGAAGAAAGAATAAATAAATAAACAAAATTACATACTAGGAATTGGGCCACTCTGTGACAACCTCCTACTCTTAAGACTGTTATAAGTTGGCTTTAAATATAAATTAGCAGGCATGTAAACTTCAATCAGCCTCCCTGAGAAAGTCTACTCTAGGGTGCTGGAAAGGAGGCTCCGACAGATTGTCGAACCTCAGAACCAGGAGGAACAATGCAGATTCCATCCTGGCCATAGAACAATGTACCAACTCTTTACCCTTGTGGAAGTGCTGAGGGGAGCATGGGAGTTTGACCAGCCAGTCTACATATGTTTTGTGGATTTGGAGAAGGCTTACGGCCGTGGACCCCAGGGCACTCTGTGGGGGTATTGTGGGAGTATGGGGTACCGGGGCAGTTGCTAAAAGCCATTCGGTCCTTGCATAACCAAAGTGAGAGCTGTGCCCACATTCTCAGCCCAAAGTCAAACACATTTTGGGTGGGTGTCAACTCCACAAAGGTTGTCCCTTGTCTCCGATTCCGTTTGTGATATTCATGGACAGGATCTCAAGGTGCAGCCAAGGTGAGGAGTGTGTCCGTTTTGGGAACCTCAAAATTGTATCTCTGCTCTTCGCAGATGATGTGGTTTTGTTGATTTCATCAGAATGCAACCTCCAGCATACAGTGGGGCGGTTTGCAGCTGAGTGTGAAATGGCCGGGATGACAGTCAGCACCTCCAACTCTGAGGCCATGGTTCTCTACCGGAATATGGTGGATTGTTCCCTCCAGGTTGGAGACGAGTTGTTGCCTCAAGTGAAGGAGTTCAAGTATTTCGGGGTCTTGTTCACAAGTGAGGGTAGGATGGAGCAGGAGATTCACAGGCGGATTGGTGCAGCATCCGCAGCAATGTGGACGTTGTACCAGACCATCGTGGTGAAGAGGGAGCTGAGCCGGAAGGCAAAGCTCTCAATTTACCATTCAATCTACGTTCCAACCCTCACCTATGGTCATGAGCTTTGGGTAGCAATCAAAAGGGTGAGATTGCGGATACAAATGGCTGAAATGAGTTTCCTCTGTAAGGTTTCTGGACTCAGTCTTAGAGATAGGGTGAGGAGCTCGGACATCTGGAGGGAGCTCAGAATAGAGCCACCGCTCCTTTGCATCGAAAGGACCCAGTTGTGGTGGTTGAGGCATCTGATTAGGATGCCTCCTGGGTGCCTTCCTTTGGAGGTTTCCCGGGAACGTCCAACTGGGAGGAGACCCCAGGGTAAACCCAGAAATTGCTGGAGGGACTACACATCCAATCTGGCAAGGGAACGCCTTGGGATCCCCCAGGAGGAGCTGGTGGGTGTTGCTTGGGAAAGGGACATCTGAAGTGCCCTGATTAGCTCGCTGCCACCGTGATCCGACCCCAGAAACGTGGCTGATGATGAGATGAGATGAGATGAGATGAGATGTAAACTTTGTAAGACTAATAACAAACATAGATGACTTTTAGTTATATTCCATAGGCTGATTTGGGGCAGATGGCAGGATTCCCCTGGTGCTGTTTCCCCCACAGTGGCTGGGAGCCCCCATTCACCACTGTATGATGGTCAGGTGCGCTCTTCTATGGCACCCGTTCCACAGCCACCTTCTGTTCTGATTGTGGGTGACTCTATCATCAGGGACGTCAGGTCGAACAGAGCTACAACACACTGCTTTCCAGGTGCCAAGGTAAATGACATTCTGGTAGAACTTCCTAGTCTGCTATCCCAATATACCTCTGTTGAGAACGTTGTCGTTCCCGTTGGCACAAATGATATTCCACGGCATCAGTCAGAGCTTTTAAAATCGGATTTCATGCATCTTTTTAACCCTCTAAAACTTAGTAAAAAGGAAGTTTTTATCTCTGGCCCACTTCCAACTTTCGGCCGTGGCATTGGTCGTTTTAGCAGACTTCTGCAGCTTCACACCTGGCTTCAGTCGCAATGCTCTCGTTTATAATTTGGTTTTATTGACAATTTTAATCTGTTCTGGGAACGCTCTTCTATTTTTAATCGAGCAGCCTCATGAATGCTGGCTGCAAACGTGTTTTATTCCATTGTCTCCAACTCTCATGTTTGTGCTAAAGACAATAACGTTTGGTGCCTGCACACAGGTGCAGACAGTTCCGTCACTGATTGACGTCCACAGGAGCAGAGCGGTTTCAATTTTGGTTCCGTTGTAAACCATACTTTTTCATGTCATTTGGTGAGTTCGATCCATCATACCACTGACTGTCACTCTGTCATACTAATTCCTGTAATAATAAAAAATAGACACAGTCCCCGTAATCTCCCTGTAACATACAGGGAGCTAAACAATTTGTTGCCAGTTCGGACTTCAGTTATCAGTCCCCCACAAAGCCATGCACCTCAGACAATAAAAATGGCTAACTAATAAGTCATTTTTAGTTAATTATCTTATAAGTACGTATAACCTGGACTTCCCCCTACTGACCGAGACCTGGCTGGATAGAAATGGCGCAGTCGCGCTTATTGAGACTGCACCTTCTGGCTTCAAATTCATCCATACCACCAGATCTGATAAGAGAGGCGGTGGAATAGCTGCTGTCTTCTCTGATTCATATAGCTGCAAGGAAATGCACGTCTTTTGAACACCTTGCTCTTACCATACATTGTACTGCTACGATTTTAATAATTACTGTCTATCGGCCACCAAAATCTAAACATGGCTTTCTTGACGGATTTTTGGAGCTACTGTCTATGGTTTCCACTGACTATGAATATTTCCTCATCCTGGGTGATTTCAATGTTCATGTTGACAATCAAACAGACCCCGATGCTAGAAACCTAATTGGCTTACTGGAGGCATTTGCTCTCACTCAGCATGTTTCTGGACCCACACACAATAAGGGGCATACTCTAGACTTACTCATATCAAAAGGACTTAATATTACTGTACCCCGTGTCATGGATGTTGCCATCTCTGATCACTGTTGTATATTTTTTGATGTGTCAGCTCTTCCTGTACAACAGAAGAGCACTTGCATGCTCAAAAAACGCTTCATTGATAATAACACAATTGAAACCTTTCAGGAAACCATAAATGAGTTGTCGCCATTCATGTCATCACAAACTGAGGATCTTGTGAACGACTTCAACTCAAAAATACAGAATATCTTTCACAACATTGCACCTGTTAAAACTAAAAACATAGAAAAACAAAAAGCCCCCTGCAGAAATGGAGTGGTTACTAGGCAGCTTAAGAGAGACTATCGCCAAGCAGAATGACAGTGGAGAAAGATCAAACTTCAGGTTCACCATGAAATTTACAAGGACAGACTGAACAAGTACTGCAAAGAAATTAAACAGGCCAGGCAGTCATTTTTCTCTAAAATCATTAATGAAAATATTAATAGTAAAAGCTTTTCTCCACTATTGACCGACTTCTTAATCCACCATCTCCAAACCCATCAGAGATGCTGTCCACTCAAATATGTGAGCAATTCGCTACATTCTTCAACAAAATTATTGCTTTTAGACAGAACATTAGTGCCTCAAGATCCAGTAATGAACCTACCCTCCAGTTCTCCTGAAATATCACTGGCGCAATGTCTCACTTTGACACTCTAGACCTTGAAAGTCTGTCATCCACCTGCTGCTTGGATCCTCTCCCTACCAAATTTTAAAAAAATGTTTTTAATTGCTTAGCACATGACATCTTAGAAATTATTAACTACTCTCTTCAGGCAGGTATATTTCCTGCAGCACTTAAGACAGCTGTCGTTAAACCACTTCTGAAGAAGAGTAATCTTGATGTGACAGTTATTGCAAACTACATCTCCAACTTGCCATTCCTCAGCAAAATCCTTGAAAAAACAGTTTATTCTCAAGTTAATAACTATTTAATATCTAACAACCTTCTAGGCATTTGTCAATCGGGTTTTCGATCTCACCATAGCACAGAAACAGCACTTATCAAAGTTGTGAACAATCTGCATATGAACACAGATTCTAATAAATTGTCTGTTCTTGTGCTCCTGGATCTCAGTGCTGCTTTCGACACTGTTGATCATGATATTTTGCTGGAGAGATTAGAAAAATGGGTCAGCCTTTCTGGCCTGGTTCTCAGCTGGTTTTGAACATACCTTCAGGACAGGCAGTTCGTTGTGTCTATTGGAGACTTTTCCTCGGACAAAGTGGGTATAATGTGTGGGCTACCCCAAGGTTCGATTCTTGAACCACTACTATTCAATCTCTATATGCTCCCACTTGCACATGTTATACAGAAACACAAAATAAATTACCATAATTATGCAGATGATTCCCAACTGTACATATCCCTATCTCCTGATGACCTAGATCCCATACGTTCCCTAATTCAGTGTATTGACGATATTACTTTATGGATGTCAGATAACTTTTTTGCAACTGAACAAAGCCAAGACAGAAATACTTATTTTTGGTGCAAAGACTCAGAGACAGAGAATTGCAGCTCATCTCAGCTCTCCGTCTCTGGAGTGCAAAAGTGAAGCTAGAAATCTTGGTGTAATCATGGACAACGATCTACATTTTAAGAGCCACATCAATCATCTCACAAGATCAGCCTTCTACCATCTTAAAAACATTTCAAAAGTAAGGGGCTTTCTATCAATATCAGACTGTGAGAAATTAATCCATGCTTTTATAACAAGTAGACTAGACTACTGCAATTGACTATTCACAGGCCTCCCAAAATCAGTTGTGCACCAACTACAATTAATTCAAAATGCGGCAGCACGTGTTCTCACCAGAACTAAAAAGTATGAGCACATTACACCTGTTCTTAGATCTCTGGATGGCTCCCCGTTAAAACTAGAATTGATTTTAAAATTATTTTTATTGTATACAATGCACTAAATGGCATTGCACTATGCTATATAAAAGATATGTTAATTCCCTATAAACCAGCAAGAACTGTCAGGTCCAATGGCAGTGGTCTTTTAACCATCCCTCATGCTAGGTCTAGAGCAGGGGAAGCTGCATTTTCTATGTACGCCCCAAGTAGATGGAACGCCCTGCCTGAGGACCTGAGAGAAGCCCCCACACTGGACACATTTAAAAGCAGGTTAAAAAGCTTACTTTTCAAAACAGCTTACAGCTAAATTCATAGTGTGTGCGTTTTTTTTTTTTTTTGCTATTTTTATATATTCTGCTCTGTTGTTACTTTTAATTAATCAGTGTTTATGGCACTTTTACTTATTTCACTAACTCAGTTTTAAACTTGTTTGTACTTTTCTAGAATTTGCCTGTACTTTATTTATTTATTGTGGGGGGGGGGGTTATTGATCTCATTGTTTTATTGCCTGAAGCACTTTGTGTTACATTTGTTTGTATAAAAAGTGCTATACAAATAAAATCTGATTGATTGATTGATTCGAAACCACTTTTCCTGAATGTCTACAATCCCTCAGGAAGGGATACTGATTGCATTACAGAAGTCATAAAGCTGAACTTAACTGAAACAAAAAGTGTCACAATAATAGAAGGAGACTTCCTCCTATCATTTATTAATGAATTACAAACGAGATAAACTGAAATGGAGAAAAAACATACAGCAAAAAAAAAAAATGCAGGAATACTGGGGATAAGCAACTGAAGTTGGATTTATAGATTTGTGGCGAAAACTACATCAAAGATTGAGCAATTGCTCTTTATTTTTTGGCTGTAGGACTCCCAGCACACCTATCAGTATTGACAGACAGACGGACCACTACAGTTGTCAATAGTACTGTCAACGCTGGTCCTTTAGCACACCTACATCCAACAGAGCCATTATAATGTTATTAGTTGCAGCTGTGTTTATCCAGTTATGCTAACATCACAGAGTACCAAGACCAGGCATGTTTTTTACCTTTACATGGTTTTTAACCTTTAGATGTCAGCAATCTCATTAAAATGGTCTGGGGTTTAGTTACACTTTAACTTTACAGATTCTGAAATGGAAATTTATCTTTTGATTTTTCACTCTTTCATGTCAAGGGCAGGGGGAAAAAAAATCAAGCTGTACCTTTTTCATGTAGTTCAATGAACATTCTTTGAATATATTAAAGATTATCTGGTGGCCGCACATTCGACTCAGCATCTGAATTAAAAAAAAAGAAAAAGATAATTGTGGATTTCAGTGATCATATCGCTGCATTGACCATCAAGATCACCTAATACAGAAGACAAAAAGGGAGTGAGAATGGTCGCAGCAAGGGAGGAGGATATTTGTTGTGGTAAGTCGATACACAGAAAGACATATTGATAGATGGTGATAAATAAATCATCATCTATCTATACGTCTATATAATTACAAGTTAATAACAAGTATTATCAACTAGTTATAATCATTATAATAACTTGTTGTAATACAACTTGTTGTAATAGTTGTTATAAGTAAATAAGTAGTTTAGAAATGGCTAAAAGGGCAATGGGTCCACATGTGAAATGCCACGGCCAAGTTTAATCTGCCATCTCCTCCAGAAACGAGTATCTTTATTATGGAGTAGTGGAGCTTGCAGAAATGAGCAAAACTATGGGAGCTGTGCTGCCTAAGGGCATAGCTTCTTAAAATATGAGCAGTTAAATATATTACCATATTGAATATCTTTGCATTTTAAATTATTTTGCATATCTCATACACCGTAGAACACAATGAAAACCGTTTTTTCCTACTCTGCATGTCTTAGTTACATTTTTATAATTTGATCTTTAAATGAAACCCCATAATTTGTCATTTGACATGACATCCTTGTGTGCATCGCTTATATCTGGGTGCTATCTTCAGCCCCAATCCATTTGTCTTTCCTCCATCCTTCATGATCAGTGTCCTTAGAGTCTCAAGTATCTTGTATAGAGATTTCAGTCTTCTGCTCATATGTCTGTGTTTTACACTGCCCCTAACTGCAGTTATCCATATATAAAGAGACCTGTGGAAGCTCAACTCCTTTAGAATGAGATGCATAATGCATACTCCTCAGTAGGAGTGAAGAGAGAGAGAAAGAGAAATTCAAGTTTCACACACCCAGAAAGCCATGCAATTTTAAGATCCAGATTCAATCTTAAATATTTCAGTCACCTCCCAGTGACCTTTTGGAAACAGGCCCCTTGATACGATTGGTATTTGAAGCCAAAGCATAAGAACCAAATGGCTCTGAAGAAAATTTTCTGATTGACCTTTCTTCTGACACCTTCATGTAGCTTTTTAATCCATGCTTGAAAATGTCTTGCACAAGGCAACCCTCAATCTAAATATTAGTTACTGTTTAACCCTGAATCTACTACTACTACTTTCGGCTGCTCCCGTTAGGGATCGCCACAGCGGATCATCCGTTTCCATTTCTTCCTGTCTTCTGCGTCTTCCTCTGTCACACCAGCCACCTGCATGTCTTCCCTCACCACATCCATAAGCCTCCTCTTAGGCCTTCTTCTTTTCCTCTTGTCGGGCAGCTCCATCTTCAGCATTCTTCTCCCAATACACCCAGCATCTCTCCTCTGCACATGTCCAAATCATCTCAAGCTTGCCTCTCTTGCTTTGTCTCCAAACCATCCACCCTGAGCTGTCTAAAATACTTGTTCCTAATGCGGTCCTTCTTCATTACTCCTAACGAAAATCTTAGCATCTTCATCTTTGCCAACTCCAGCTCCATCTCCTGTCTTTTCGTCAGTGCCACTGTCTCCAAACCATATAACCTAGCTGGTCTCACAACCATCTTGTAAACTTTCCCTTTAACTCTTGCTGGTACCCTTCTGTCGCAAATCACTCCTGACACACTTCTCCACCCACTCCAACCTGCCTGCACTCTCTTTTTCACCTCTCTACTGCACTCCCTGTTACTTTGGACAGTTGACCCCAAGTATTTAAACTCAAATGCCTTTGTCACCTCCACTCCTTGCATCCTGACCATTCCACTGTCCTCTCTCTCATTCACGCATAGGTATTCCGTCTTGCTCCTACTGACTTTCATTCCTCTTCTCTCCAGTGCATACCTCCACCTCTCCAGGCTCTCCTCAACCTGCACCCTACTCTCACTACAGATCACAATGTCATCCGCGAACATCATTGTCCATGGAGACTCCTGCCTGATCTTGTCCGTCAACCTGTCCATCACCATTGCAAACAAGAAAGGGCTCAGAGCCGATCCTTGATGTAATCCCACCTCCACCTTGAACCCATCTGTCATTCCAACCGCACACCTCACCATTGTCACACTGCCCTCATACGTATCCTGCACCACTCCTACATACTTCTCTGCAACTCCTGACTTCCTCATACAATACCACACCTCCTCTCTCGGCACTCTGTCATAAGCTTTCTCTAAATCTACAAAGACACAATGCAACTCTTTCTGGCCTTCTCTATACTTCTCAATCAACATTCTCAAAGCAAACATCGCATCTGTGGTGCTCTTTCGTGGCATGAACCCATAATGCTGCTCGCTGATCATCACCTCTCCTCTTAACCTAGCTTCTATTACTCTTTCCCAAATCTTCATGCTGTGGCTGATCAACTTTATACCTCTGTAGTTGTTACAGTTCTGCACATCGCCCTTGTTCTTGAAAATCCGTACCAGTATGCTTCTTCTCCACTCCTCAGGCATCCTCTCACTTTCCAGGATTGTGTTAAACAATCTAGTTAAAAACTCCACTGCCATCTCTCCTAAACATCTCCATGCCTCCACAGGTATGTCATCAGGACCAACTGCCTTTCCACTCTTCATCCTCTTCATAGCTGCCCTCACTTCCTCCTTGCTAATCCACTGAACTTCCTGATTCACTATCCCTACATCATCCAACCTTCTCTCTCTCTCATTTTCTTCATTCATCAGCCCCTCAAAGTATTCCTTCCACCTTCTCAGCACACTCTCCTCGCTTGTCAGCACATTTCCATCTCTATCCTTGATCGCCTTAACTTGCTGCACATCCTTTGCAGCTTGGTCCCTCTGTCTAGCCAATCGGTACAAGTCCTTTTCTCCTTCCTTAGTGTCTAATCTGTCATACAATTCACCATACGCCTTTTCCTTTGCCTTTGCCACCTCTCTCTTTGCTTTACGCTGCATCTGCTTGTACTCCTGTCTACTTTCTTCATCTCTCTTATTATCCCACTTCTTCTTTGCCAACCTTTTCCTCTGTATAATTTGCTGTACTTCCTCATTCCACCACCAAGTCTCCTTGTCTTCCTTCCTCTGTCCTGATGACACACCAAGTACCTTCCTAGCTGTCTCCCTCACTATTTCTGCAGTGGTTGTCCAGCCATCTGGCAACTCTTCACTACCACCCAGTGCCTGTCTTAACTCCTGCCTGAACTCCACACAACAGTCTTCCTTCTTCAACTTCCACCATTTGATCTTCGGCTGTGTCTTCACTCGCTTCCTCTTCTTGGTCTCCAAAGTCATCCTACAGACCACCATCCGATGCTGCCTGGCTACGTTCTCCCCTGTCACCACCTTGCAGTCTCCAATCCCTTTTAGATGGCGCCTTCTGCATAAGATATAGTCCACCTGTGTGCACTTTCCTCCACTCTTGTATGTCACCCTGTGTTCCTCCCTCTTCTTGAAATATGTATTCACCACAGCCATTTCCATCCTTTTTCGCAAAATCGACCACCATCTGTCCTTCCACATTTCTCTTCTTGACTCCATACCTTCCCATCACCTCCTCATCACCTCTGTTCCCTTCACCAACATGTCCATTGAAGTCCGCTCCAATCACCACTCTCTCCTCCTTGGGTACCCTCTCCACCATGTCGTCCAACTCACTCCAGAATTCTTCTTTTTCATCCATCTCACACCCAACTTGCGGGGCATATGCGCTGATAACATTCAGCAATAAACCTTCAATTTCCAGCTTCATACTCATCACTCTGTCTGACACTCTCTTCACCTCCAGCACACTCTTGACATACTCTTCCTTCAGAATTACCCCTACCCCATTACTCCTCCCATTCACACCATGGTAGAAGAGTTTGAACCCACCTCCGATACTCCTGGCCGTACTCCCCTTCCACCTGGTCTCTTGCACACACAGTATGCCTACCTTTCTTCTTTCCATCATGTCAGCCAGCTCTCTCCCTTTACCAGTCATAGTGCCAACATTCAAAGTTCCAACTCTCACCTCCACATGCCTACCCTTCCTCCTCTCTGGCTGCCTCTGGACATGCTTCCCCCTCTCCTTCTCCTTCGCCCAACAGTAGCATAGTTTCCACCGACACCCTGCTGGTTAACAGTACCGGTGGCGGTCGTTGGTAACCCGGGCCTCGACCGATCCGGTATGTAAGTCTTATTTATGATCCGCATATTTGATTTGGCAAAGATTTTACGCCGGATGCCCTTCCTGACACAACCCTCCCCATTTGTCTGGGCTTGGGACCGGCACTAAGGATGCACTGGCTTGTGCATCCTCAGTGGCTGGGTTCCTGTTTAACCCTGAATGATCTGTTTAATTAAAGAATAGCACTCTCTTCAATGGTTTTCTAGGTTTAAATGTCACTGCTAACAGAACACTGGATGAACTTTTAGACGAAAAAACATGTAGACCTAAATGTGAATCTTATTCTTTCGACTGCTCCCGTTAGGGGTCGCCACAGCAGATCATCCCGTTCCATCTCTTCCTGTCCTCTGCATCTTCCTCCGTCATGCTAACCACATGCATGTCCTTCATCATCACATCCATAAACCTGCTGTTTTCCTCGTCTGGCAGCTCCATATTCAGCATTCTTCTCCCAATATACCCAGCATCTCTCCTCCACACGTCCAACAAATCTCAATCTCGCCTCTTGCTTTGTCTCCAAACTGTCCAACTGAGCTGTCCCTTTAATAAATCCATTCCTAATTATGTCCTTCTTTGTCACTCTCAATGAAAATCTTAGCATCTTCAACTCTGCCACCTCCAACTCCGCCCCGTCTTTTCATCAGTGCCACCGTCTCCAAACCATGCAATATAGCTGGTCTCATTACCATCTTGTAAACCTTCTCTTTCACTCTTGCTGGCGCCCTTCTGTCACAAATCACTCCTGATACTGTTCTCCACCCACTCCACCCTGCCAGCATTCTCCTTCACCTCTCTCCCACACTGCCCATTACTTTGAACAGTTGACCCCAAATATTTAAACTCTTCTAACTTTGTCACCTCTTTTCATTGCATCCTCACCATTTCGCTGTCCTCCCCATCTTTCATGCATGTGTCCCATCTTGTTCCTACTGACTTTCCTTCCTCTTCTCTCGAGTGCATAGCTCCACTTCTCCAGGCTCTCCTCAACCTGTTCCCTACTCTCACCACAGATCACTATGTCATCCGCGAGCATAGGGCTCAGAGCCGATCCTTGATGTAATCTCACCTCCATCTTGAACCCATCCATCATTCCTACTGCACACTACTGGCTCAAACTAGTTCAAATATTATACATCAAAAGTATATTTCATGTATCAAGTAGGTGAATTGAAACTGAAAGAAAATCTTATTTAAAAGAAGTCAATTGATTTAAGAATGTGTACATCGCCAAGAAATGGTTTCGTGGTTGCAGTTATAAAAAATATTTTCTTTTCCAATGGGAACAAGAAAACAGGTATTAGTGTTGTCTACCTAGTGATGATCAGTGAAATTAAAGTTAGAATCAATCAATCAATCAATCAACTTTATTTCACACAAATATTAAAAAATACAACTTATACATATTTAATACACAAACTGGTGTGAAAAGGGACACCCCAAGGAAGTTCAGCAGAGCTTATGGACGGGTACCCATACTTTAAGCAAAGTAATTTACATAGAGTAACAGACATAAAATGAAAGAAAAATAAAAGAAATAAAACCTACAAAAAAATAGAAATATATATCCACATATATATATATATATATAATTAAAAATAAAAATAAATCTAAAGTCCTCGTCCTATAATTAGCAAGTTTGTAGTATATCAGTCAGTAGTATATTTCTGAATTATTTTTCTAAATTTATTTTTAAAGACATGTATGGATGATGACGTTTTCAGATCGTCACTTAACTCATTCCACACCTGTGAGAATGCCAACTTTATGACATGATACAAATGAAAACAATATGCATGTGATGGTCTTTGCAGAATAATGCCAGCCTTAACTTGTCAAGCACCACAGTTGCATTTGGGATACCTGCATTTATTGTCATGAAACCCTCGATTCCTCCGCATTCCTACCTTTTTTCATCATCCGTTGCCTTCCTGTTTAATTTTAAGTACTCACTTGTCTTGTCGTTTCAGTTTCTGCCCCTGCTTTTGCCACCAGTGAAACCCTGTGTCTTCCACACCTCTTACCCCATTCCCTCGTTAGTCCTTCAGCAATAATACTGGGGTATGTCTTTATGCATGCTCAATAATCCAGGTAAGAAAATCAAAGCAGGTTGAATCAGTTCATCTGGATATGTTTATTGGCAGATATGTTTCAACACTCATCTAAGTGACCTCTTCAGTCTACAGGCTGTAAGTATAAACAATAGAGTTGCATAACGACCGAAACCAATGACCAGTTTCATATGCAAATATGGCGGACGCGGGCCCGCAGAGATGGCGTGGACTACAGGAACCTTCGCCCACTGGATTGTGCATCAGCATTGGACAAAGAGGAGCCTACTGTTCGTCTGGCTCTCACCAATGCTAGATCACTAGCTAATAAGACATTCCTGCTTAATGACTTCTTTACCTCTCTGGAATTGGATTTTATGTTTCTGACAGAGACCTGGCTTCACGCTGGTGAGTTCACCCCATTTTCTGAACTTCTTCCCCCTGACTGTTCATTCATCAGGTGGCCTCGAACCACTGGCAAAGGTGGAGGTCTAGTTTCTGTATTTAAATCCAGCTTCCACTGCCGATAGACTCCATCTGACAGCTTCTCCAGCTTCGAGCTGCAACTTTTTGAAATAAACTGTAATTGTCTTGTGCTGTGTGCAGTGGTCTACTGTCCACCAAATTTAATAAGGACTTCATTCAGGAATTCACAGACTTTGTGGCGGGACTACAGTGAACTGTAACAGTTTCTTAATTGTTGGTGATTTTAATATCTATGTCTGTTGTGAATCCAGACCTCTGGTCAAAGACTTTTTGACTCTTATTGACCTTTTTAAATCTCACTCAATTGCTGACTGGCCCGACCCATGAGAAGGGTCACACATTGGACCTTGTGTTGGCCTTTGGTTTAAGTGTATGCATCAGTGAAATATGAGCTACACATATATCGGACCATTTGCCTGTGTTATTTACTATGACGCTGCCTTGTTCTCAGGTTAAATTGTGCACCCGGCACGCTGACTGGGCAAGATTAACCCTTTGATGGTGTCTCAGTTTTCTGTTGAATTTAAAGACTCTGCTTCACACCCTGGATGACTCTTGTAATCTCAGTGCTGATGATATTACCATTCTTTTTAACTCTACCTGCACTGACATACTGGACTTGGTTGCTCCTGTTGCAACCAAACGCCCTAAACCAGTGACAGAGCCGTGGCTCAATGACACCACCTGCACTATTAGACAGGCATGTAGATGCACTGAGAGAAAGTGGAAGAACGACAAACTTCATGTCTCCTTAGGAATTACAAGAGACTGCTTATCAAGAGTACCAGAGAGCTGTTAAATCTGCAAAAACACATTTTCTATCAAGCCTTGTGTCCAACAATTGTCATAGGCCTCAGGTTCTTTTTAATACTATTAACTCTCTTATAAATCCATGTGATTCTCCTTGCATTGTGCAAACACCCACGCTCTGTGAAGAATTTCTTAAAGTTTTTACAGATAAGCTATCTGCTATTAGGGCCTCACCATCTTCTTCGGCCTCAGATCCTGCTGTATATTCTATGTGCTCAGCTGTCTTAGAGCAGTTTGAGCCCGTGTCCCTCTCCTTTATATCTGAGATAGTTAAGCATTTGAGGCCTTCACATTGCCCCCTAGACAGTATTCCACCCAGAATGTTAAAGGATGTTTTTACCACTGTTGGGTCTTGCATTGTAAATTTGACAAACACCTCTCTTCTATCAGGCTGTGTTCCAGCTGCTTTCAAACATGCTGTAGTACAGCCTCTCATCAAAAAGAGCAATCTTGAGCCCTCTGCTCTTTCTAACTTAAGGCCAATTTTTAAGCTGCCCTTTTTCCCCAAAAAGTCTTAGAGAAGGTAGTTTATGTACAATTACAAATGCAACTAGAAATTAAAGGCATTTCTGAAAATTCGAGTCTGGTTCAAATCACGTCACAGCACTGAAACAGCCCTTTTAAGATTTTTTAATTATCTTCTTTTAACTGTGGACTCTGGGAACTCTGCTGTTCTGGTGCTTTTTGACCTGACTGCCACCTTTGACATGATTGACGATAATATTCTTTTATCACGTCTTGAGTTGTGTGTAGGCATTAAAGGTACTGCCCTAGAATGGCTCAAGTCATATCTGTCAAATAGACACTTTTCTGTCCAGCTGCGGCTCCACTTAACTGTGGGGTCCCTCAAGGCTCCATTTTGGGCCCCATTCTCTTCTCATTGTATATGCTGCCCTTGGGGTCCATTAAAAAAAAACAACAAAAAAAAAACATGTCTTTTCATTGTTTTGCTGATGATTTGCAAATCTATCTGCAAATAAAAAGAAACAGCAGAGATTCTATACAGGCTTTGCTGAGTTGTTAAAAGGATGTCAAAACAAGGATGGAGTTAAAATTTCCTGAAACTAAACCAATATAAGACTGGAATAATTCTACATGGACAACCTGATCTTCTGGATGGTTATGATAGCACTCTTGGCCCTTTAGCTTCCTACAGTCGCTCTTCTGTTAGGAATCTTGGTGCGATTTTTGACAGCTCTTTTAAATTTGATAAACAAATAAGCTCAGTTGTCAGAAAAAGTTTTTTTCAATTACGACTTCTTCGAAAAGTATAGGCCTATCTCCCTCCAAATGATCTTGAAAGGGCAAGTCATGCATTTATTACCTCTCGTTTGGATTACTGTAACTAATTTATGTTGGTGTAGCTCAGTCGTCGCTTCGTTGGCTGCAGCTTGTACAAAATGCAGCTGCTCGCCTTTTGACTGGAAAGAAATGACGTGATCACATAACACCTCTACTGGCCTCCCCTCATTGGCTTTCTGTCTGTTTTAGGATCCAGTTTAAGATTTTATTAGTTATTTTTAAGTCTTTAAATGGGCTGGCACCACCTTATTTATCTGAGTTAATACATCATCATACACCAGTCAGAGCACTCAGGTCGACAAACCACATGTTCTTACATGTTCCGAGATCCAGGCTTAAGAACAGGGGTGGTAGAGCCTTTGCAGCGGCTGCCCTTGATCTCTGGAACAATCTACCAGTACACATAAGATCTGCACAGACCCTAGAGACTTTTAAATCTTTGTTAAAGACCTACCTCACCTCGCTGGCATTCAATTCAAGTTGAGCTTGACAGCATGATTTTATTGTGCAAATATACTTTTACTCTTGTTTTATTGTTTATATTTTATAGTCTTTATTTTATTATGTTTTCTTTAGATATATTTTTATATTTATATGGGTCACTTATTTTATATTGTATATTAAGCCTGTGCAGCACTTTGGTTCAACTGTGGTTGTTTTAAATGTGCTATATAAATAAATGACCTGACTGAATATGGGCGTGACCATTAACTACAGTTTCAAAGGCCATGTGTACTATTCACAGAGGAGTTGGGAATGTCTGCAATCACTGCATTATAAGATGGCGACAGATGTACTCTTACCCCCCCGGTTAACAAAGATGGCCTCTTTGAGCCCTCCGTTCAAACCAGCATTCCTCCCTATCAAGGATGTGCACATCCTCAGCCTTGAAAGAGTGGACACTGGCATATAGATGGGTGTAGCCTGTGGAGTCCTGGCCTGACACATTACCTCTCCTGTCTTCTGCCATTCTCTTGGCCAGCATCTGTCTAGTTTCCCCAATATAAAAGTCCTGGCAATCCTCCTAGCACTTAACAGCATTACACTTAATATACTCAAGTCTGCCCTGTTCCAAGCTGAGGGCCACCTTTCACAGCCAGAGGAGATTCTGCCTTGATCCTGCATAGTCAGTGTGGTTGCCTGGGAGGTGGAACAGAATGTATAGGACTCTTTTACTAACCACCAATCCCCCAGGTATTGCCCTGACAACCGCCTTTTTGTGCCCACTGATGGATGTATGCTCTCAGGTTCTGCAGTGGGGATATTTTTCCCAGTTAGTTTTTCATCCTGAGGTGGCCATGACTCTCTCCCTACTCAGAGCATTACTGGTGGAAGTCTATGGATTGGGAAACCTGGGCATTCATGGCCGAATGTCCTGTATGTTCCACAGAACAAGAACCCCTATCAAGCCTCAGCTGGTTTCTTCCAGCCTCTACCCATTCCCCGTCATCCTTGGTCTCACTTCTCTCTGGACTTCATCATTGGACTCTCCCCATCTGATAGTAACACCACTATTCTAACAGTTGCAGATAGATTCTCAAAGGCTGCTCACTTTATCCCATATCCCATTGTCTAAGTTGCCCACAGTCAGACAGACAGCTGAAATCATGTTAAAACAAGTGTTTAGACACTATAACAAACTATACCCCACTGGTTGTTATAGTTGGAATTTTTCCCCATCTGATTGGTCGCTGTCCTACCAAAATTAGGGGCGTGACGCTGTGCAACGCAAACTGCATGATTCTTTGTTGAAACACATTGGCAGCTGATAAGTGTGAGACGCATGAAACAGGCCTGTACTGCAATGTATTAAAATCTTTTTTCCTTTAGATATATAGTATATAGTAAATGAACGGAGGATAGTTTGAATAAGGGATAAATTAATCTTTTAATTTTGGGACAACATGAAGAGATTGGAGAGATGACTTCCAGTTTGTAAACTGAACAGGACCAAAGTTTGAACCAGATTTATGCAGATTAAAAAAGGTATTTATTGAACTGAAGTGCACAGGAATCACAGTATACTGTGTGATTACTTATGCCTTAAGCCAAGTCATACTAATTTGCATCGCCCTGAACCACAAATAGGTCCCAGAGGGCTTTACAAGGCAGAACAAGGCACATTTATGTTTATAATACATTTCCTTTACAAATAAAATTAAAGTGCTTTACATAAGGCATAAAAAGGCATTGAATAAGAAATAGAGAATAAAAGAATTGTAAAAAAAAGATACTGAAATATAGGTCCTGGTCACTACACTAGTGCCTCCTCTGGTCGGTCGGGGTGCCTGTTCGGGGAGGGGACTGGAAGGAGTAGCATAATCCTCCCACACACTACATCCCCCTGGTGAAACTCCTCACTATCAGGTGAAAAGAAGCGGCTGGAGACTCCACACCTCCCTTGGTGAAACTCCTCACTGTCACGTGAAACAAAGCGGCTGGGGACTCCACATGTATCAGGGGAGGCATGTGGTAGTCTGCAGCCCTCCCCAGATCAGCAGAGGGGCTGGAGCAGAGAGCGGGATGGCTCGGAAGAGTGGGGTAATTAGCCAAGTACAATTGGGTTGAAAACTGGGGGGGTGACTAAAAGCTAAGGCCACAGACAAAAGAAATGCCGCAAAAATAATAAAGGGGTTGTAGTGTAATGATCAAAGTGCAATTCCCAGTGGGCTAAAAATTTGAGTTAATTTTTTATTCCTCGTTTTATTTAACCATTAATTTACCAGGTAATAGCTCACTGACATTAACAAACTTATTTTGCAAGAGATATCTGACTAAGGAGGCAGTATAAAAGACAGAAACATC
This sequence comes from Lampris incognitus, assembly GCF_029633865.1. NCBI lineage: Eukaryota > Metazoa > Chordata > Actinopteri > Lampriformes > Lampridae > Lampris > Lampris incognitus. Next base: position 34,991,864 of record NC_079217.1, read on the forward strand.
GAAGTTGCAAACAAAGAGGTGTGACAAAGTAAAAAAACATAAATAGTAAGTCAGAATATGAAAAGCTGATACATTAGCAAATATGAGTTCCCTTCCAAGTCCTTTAAATTCAGTGAGAATTTCCCAAAAAAATTTCAATTCAGCCAAGCTAAAGGCAACAGAAATCTATCAGTTTTCAATGTTGTCAATGTTGGGGCAAGTCTTACATCTTCTGGAAGTTTGTTCTAGCAATGTGCCGTATAATAATAAAATGCTGTTTCCCCGTGTTTTGTTTTAACTCCGGGAATAGCAGACTATTCCAAGACGATCTGAGAGGATCAGCAGGTTCATATGGTAAAAGCAAGTCAGATGTTTATTTTGGTCCTCAACCATTGAATGACCATATTACAACTATATTATGTCCTCCAGTAGAAGTTGATAGAATAAATGAAAATGTATGTTGCTTTTATAGGTTATTTTGAAAATATGTCCCAGATTTTTCCTTTTTATTTCTTTTTTACCAATCCCTGTGACAATGATTTATCAGTTTTCTAATAGCAGTAGCTATAGGCAGCCATTGATTTATCCACTAATATTTTGAAAATGTCCTGTTTAGACCCTTTGCGCTCTTCTCTTCCTTTACCTTTCTAGCCTATAACGCTCCTTTTGTGTCTGAGCCAAAATTACTTACTATGGTTCAATGAGAGTCAAATCTCTCTTGAGACATTAACCCTGCTGGCTGTGCTATGCATGATCAATAAGGCTATTACTGAATCTAATGGCACAACATTATTGCATTCCCCTGGTCTTTGTTTTCTGGCCCTTTGGGGACACAGAGCTCCATGGAGAAGGTGCTGCCTTTCCTTGGCAATCTCTGTCTGAATAATCAGCAATTCCATTTCCTCCAGAAAACAAAGAAAACACAAACCTGTCTTGGGCAACACATCTCAAGGACATGGCAAGACACAAGTCCATGAGAAACTGTAAAAATGCACATGCTCACACTATGTGAGCACTGAATGCACACCAACCATCACAAGTATGTGCCTACACAATTCACATATGCAAGATTACATATGTTTGCATACTGAAACTCACACATACTCATACTCATACTCTCTCTCTCTCTCTCTCTCTCTCTCTCTCTCTCTCTCTCTCTCTCTCTCTCTCTCTCTCTCTGAGAGTGTTACCATGATGTGAAGTGGCTCTCAAAACAAGACTGGTACATGTATATATAGTGATTGGTCTGAAATCAGCAGTCATGTTAAACATTGTTTCTCTTGTCCTGTCACAGCTGTCAGAAAAAGAAAAAAAAGAAAACCTTGGTTGTGTTTTGCAGCATAGAAAGGGAAGCTGGCCTTAACACCCTTCAGACTAACAGCTCACTGTGAGTCAAAAGGTTTTAGGTTTGACTCAAAACAGGAGCTTTGAATACTCTGGTTCTCTCTCCTTCCCCTTTTTATCATTCTAATCTATTTTCCTCTGTTTATTGATCATTACGCAGTAGTTAAGTAACTCACACCTTAAAGTCGCCTAAAAGTGAGCATTAAGTGTGCAATCTTCGTTTTTAATGTTTTTCAACTTTCCCTTTTGCAGGATAAACAGATCTAATGAAATGAAATGAAATTAATAATGGGTCAGTTTGATTTAGGTGTACCAGCACACCTATCATTACTGACAGACAGATGGACAGAGCCAGCACTAGCAATTATCAATAGTACTGTCAATGCTGGTTCTTTAGCACACCTACATTGAACAGATCCATTATTAATATGTATTAGCTACAGATGTGTTTATCCTGCTATGCTAACATCCCAGAGTACCAAGACCAGCCTGTCATGTTTTAACCTTTACATGTTTTTTTTAACCTGTAGATGCCAGAAAACTCACTAAAATGGTGTAGACTCTAGGGTGTAGTTACTCTTTAACTTGGGGCTGTATCACTGGTGCAAATGACTAAATAGTAAACCCCAATCAAAAACCAAGCCAGACAATTCTTTTCTGGTTCTCAAAAAATAAATGTTAATGTACATAAAAGACCATAAAGAAACATTTGAGAGAATGCAACATTTCTAATTGTGCCTTTAGTTTCATCAGTGTATGAGGAAATGTGACTTGCGAAATATTTTAAATTGCACTAACACATTACTACTGGCCAGATATTAAAAAGTATCATCTTCAGTATTAACATCTATTAGGAAAGGAAGCATTAACCTCAGCATGAGCCTGTTTGATGTTTGTCCCCAGGACATTGCAAGTCACTTCATGTAATTTTACCCTTTTTCTTACCTGATTTACATCTGTCCTTCTTGCAGAGTAGAGCAAATTTCAAAGCAACCCATTTGCAGACTAGAGTACCACTTTGTCTTTATGCACATAAAGAAGAATATTAATGACCTGTGAAATTGACTGCCAGTATAGGTTTTAAGGTTTGCAATAGAAAGTTGATACATTTTGCTCACTTTATACTACTTGTATTTTTTCGGGTTGAAAGCAACACCATTGACATTACAGTGACATTGAAGTTTAATTCTTGCAAACCGTTATTGAAAAGTATCTTGGGTAACTCTAAGGGATGAAAACTTTATGAGAAATTGTGCCACAAACAAGTCAACTACTGCTGTAGTTGGAAACATTATTCAGCATGCCAGAAAGTTGAATCAGTTCATCTGGACACAACGTTTATTGGGAGAAACATTTCATCACTCATCACTCCTTAGGTCCTGCTGAGCATTCCTTCATCTACAATATTCCTTTTCCCATTAGGATTAATTAAAACGGTACCACCAAAAGACCCAGAGGTACTACTAAATCTACAATAAGAGCAAACTTAATTTCCATTCCACCCACTCAAACAACAAAATCATCTATATCTTCTACTGAACAGCAATTACACCGTTTGACTTCATCTACTTTTGAAACTATTCCTGCTATTTTGTTTGCTGAACACGAGGTCCCTTGCTAACAAGTCCTTTTTATGCCAAGATTTGTCACGACCAATAATATTGATTTTTTATTCTTTACCGAGTCCTGGTTAAGCCCTGTATACTCCATGACTACTCACCACCACCAGAGTGATAGTTGATTGTTCAAGAAACAATCGGCGCAGGGGTTGTGTGTAGCAGACTATTCTGAAGAAATGAAGATGCTTCAGCGGGAGAAACAAAAATTAATTTCTGTCCATTCTTGTTGGTGACCTGTTGTTTGGTAGGGAAAAACATTCTGCATGTAAAGCCAGCATTTCTCAACTGCGACTTGACGGTCGAGACCTCCACATTGTAGTCCGGGTAGATGTGTATTTCGGAAACTGAGGGATCCTGCCTGTGATGTTCTCATGTGTAATACAAATAGGCAGACAACTTATTAAACAAACGCAGAACTTTACTGGAGAAGCTCAGGTTCAATGCATACAGTCATACTGTGAACTACTGTCTGACTACCTGATTTTGCGGGTTCTGCCTCACGTAATGTATGACTGCACATGACGGCAATACATCACTGTCGTAAATATTAATCACTGTAATGTTGTACATATCCGTAAACATTACATCACTCCCTTTAAAAAAAAAAGAAAATATTAACACCATTGTCTTCACAAACAGGTTATAAGGTCTTAGACATAACTGATTCACTTACTATCTGCAACAGCAATGTTAATTCTCAATCACAACTCAACATAAAATTTATAATTCAAATTCTACACTAAATTAGTTCAAATTCAAATAAACTCATTGGTGTGCTTGGTGCAAACAGTATCAAAGATATAACACTCATTCACAATCATTAAAATACATTCATAGTGTACCCAGTGTAAATGGTTTGAAAGACAGAACAATCATTCAGAGTCCTTCAGATAAATCCATTAATGCACTGAATGTAAACAGTCTGAAACACCAAACAGTTTTCATCTATATTGTTAAATTCATTAATTTGGCCACAGTGATGGCCTACAGGTAACCATCTTAATCACAGTCATTGAGGCATGACGGGTGCTGTGATTGCTGCTGAAAGGATACCTCGGTGTTGCAACAGTAACAGTGTCACTATCATCCTCGTCAGGATATGTTTGAATGTCATGTATCTCAGCATGTATCTTGTCTCGTTCTCTGATTTTGTGGTCAATGTCATTTTCAATGGCCGTGGTGATCATTGGGATCTTGGTGTAGATTTTGCATTGGAACATCAGTTCTGCAGGTGACGCTTCAGTAGTGCTGTGTGGTGTGGAGCCGTATTCACGGAGAAATGCATCGAGTCTCTGTTTCCATGGGATGCTCTGAGTTTCTGCCACGTGGATGGCTTTTCCAAGCGTGCACATGAAGCGTTCTGCTGTTGCATTTCCTTGAGGTGGTGGAAACCTAGATGGCCAGCAAACTTGGAGAACTGTTCACTATTGAAAGGAGGGCCATTGTCTGTTTTTAGGTTTCTCGAAATTCCAAACATGGAGAACACTTTATTTATAGCTAGGATTGCTGTGTTGGCTGAAGTGGATCTCACAATTTCAACTCCTGGGGAGCGTGTGTATTCATCTATGATAGCTAACAGGTATTCTCCGGTAGGGAGTGGGCCATAGAAATCTGCACTGACATTATGCCAGGGGGCTACTGGTAGTTTGGACATCTTCAAAGGTTCCGACTGTGCTATGGGTGTATTGGTTTGGCATGCTAGACAGTTCTTAACAGTGAGTTCTGCTTTCAGGTCAATGTTAGGAAACCATACCTTTGATCTGAGGAGTGTCTTTGTCTTTACAATGCCCTGGTGTCCTTCATGGGCTAGCTGTAATACTCTGTGTTCAAGAGATGCAGGGATGACAATCTTTGTGCCTCGCAGGATGATGTCATCAGTGTGTGACACAGTGATCTCACTACTGATTTGTTTGTACTTATTTAGTGTTTCAGCATGCTGTGTGTCACTTGCAACTTTGTACCATGTATTGTGTTTGATGTGGGTACTGACCTTCTGCAAGACTGGGTCTTTAAGTGTTTGGTCTTTTATCTCTGTGAGAGTCATTGCTTTGGGTGTGGTGTGTTGTGCCACGCAGTTCATGTACTCCTCTGCCACCTTCTCTGCTCTTGTGTTTCTACTTGTCTGCACTGGAACAGGGTGACAGGATATGTAGTCCGCAGGGTTCTCCACTCCTTTTCTGTATTCTACCCTGAAGTTGTAGAGCTGTAGTCTCAGTCCCCATCTTTCAATCCTGGCGGGTGGTTTCGATCAGGGGTTGTTCCGAATCACCTCGAGTGCCTTGTGGTCTGTGACAAGAGTGAAGGGGTTGCCAAACAGGTACAGGTGAAAGTGTTCACAACTACAAACAATGACTAGTGTTTCTCTCTCCGTTTGCAAGTAGTGTCTTTCCACATCACCGAGGGCACGGCTGGCATTGGCTATGGTGTGTCGCTCCCCTTCTTCCTTTTGGTAGAGAATGGCAACCAGGCCAACAGGACTGGCATCCATGACAAGTTCTGTGTCTTTGCTAGGGTCAAAATATGACATTACCGTGTTGCTGGTCAGGCTTTTTTTGATGGTCTATAGTGCTTTGTCTTGCTCTGGGCCCCAGTGCCACGGTGTGTTTTTTCTGGTCAGCTTGCATAGTGGTGCTGAAATTGAAGCAAAGTCTTTGATAAAGCGTGAGCAATAGTTGGCCATACCTAGTAGGCCTCTGACTTCAGTCGGGTCTCGTGGGTTGCTGGTTTGCTGAATGGCGGCAACCTTTTTCGGGTCAGCTGAGATTCCGCCGGCTGAGAAGATGAACCCAAAAAACTCAAGCTTGGACTTGCTAAACTCACACTTTTTCCTGTTGAGCATGAGCCCTCTGTCTTTCAGTCTCTGGAACACCGCTCTGAGGCTGTCGTCATGGTCAATCTGTGTTTTCCCATAGACAATGATGTCAGTACTCAGGTTCTTTACCCCTTCGATCCCTTGTAGTGTCCGGCAGATTGCATTCTGAAACACCTCCACTGCTTAAGATATCCCAAAGTTCAGGAACTTGTAGTGTCTCAAGCCTAGGTGTGTTGTGAACACCGTGATGTACCTGCTGTCCGGGTGGAGTTCAAGTTGATGGTAGGCAGCTCTCAGGTCAAGCTTGGAGAAGACTGTCGCTCCATTTAGCTCTTGGATCATGTCGTCCATGGTGGGGGTGATGTGACGTTTGCGCTTGTTGGCAGTGTTGGCTTGTCTCATGTCAACTCATACTCTCACCTTGTCTGGATCTTTTGGCTTGGGTGGTGTGACGATGGGTGAGACCATGGCATAGGGCATGTGACTGTTTCAATGAAGTCATTATCTTCTAGCTTCTTCAATTCCTCTTTGACTGGATGTGAAACGGCACTCACCTGTGGGGCTGACAGGTTAGCTGAATGTTGGTGTTGATGTGCAGCGTAACTTGAAAGTCTTTCAATTTGCCAATGCCTTGAAACAGCTCTGGGTTGCTGTCTACCAATTCATCTGCTACTGTTCGGCTGCTTGGGGAGGTCACGGTGTTCACAATTTTGATGAGGCCTAGCTCCTCAGCTGTTTTGTAGCCTAGCAGAGAGCAGCTGTCACCAGTCATCACATAGATTTAGCTTTAGTCTTTTATCTCCTGCTTCTGTGTTGCATGTGAATGCACCGGCTATGGGCAGTGGTTTAGTGCAGCCATAAGTAAATATGCTGATGTCAGCTGGGGTGAGTTATGGGCATGATCTCAGTGTACTGAGCACCTTTTCACTAATAATGTTCAATGCAGCCCCTGAGTCTATCAGTGCTGAAATCCTAACATCATTCAGTCTAATGTATGTCTGTAGCTGCATAGTACTGTTGCTGCCACTGGCTGCAAACATATATGCCTCGTCACTGCTAGATGAATCCTGTGTGTTAACACTGTGTTGTGATGTTAATGTTATACACCTTCTTGTGCACTTTGAATTGTTTAATGTGTCTGGGTTTCATTTCAAAGTCTTTTCCAGGTTGCTTTTGCTTTGACCTGCACTGCTTCGTGACATGATTCAGCTTGCCGGATGTTTTACAGTCTTTCCCTTTTGCTGGGCATTCTCCATCATGAGGTTATTTTCCACCGCAATTCCGGCACTGGTTGTTGGGCTTGGCTCTCCCGGTGCGTCGGCTGGTAGCTGGTCGCCCTTTCTGATGCACTGCGTTGCAGCTACACTCTGTTCCATGCCTGCTGCTTGCGGCTCGGACAATTCCAGCGATCTCCCGTGCTCTAGGAGTTCATCCAGGCTGCTATCAGGCTCCCTGAGCGCTCGTCTGCATAGCCTCGTTGAAGAGCAAATTTGAATCAGTTGTGCTTTAATCTCCTCGTCGACGTCATTAAACTCACAATTCTTCACTAGCATACATAGTCTTGTACAGTATGTGTCTAAAATTTCACCTGGCTGTTGCACTGCCTTTCTAAAAATGTACACTTGACTTAGTATTACACAATCTTTTTAGGCGCGAAGTACTTTCCTAGCTTCTGCTTTACCTCAGCAAACTTGTCTGCCTCTGCTGCTAGTGTCATAAATATCATGCACGTGCTCTCCTAATAAGTGTAGAAGCAATGCTTTTTGCCTTGCATTGCCTAGAATGTTCATGGCAGTAGTATAATTTTCAAACCTCTGCACCCATTTGGTCCAGCATGGTCCTACTGAACTTGGATCCGTTTCTGTGTCGAAAGCTGGCAAAGTGACGGTGTTTGTGAGTGACATTTTGAATTCAGTCTTTTGCTAGCCACTCATTCAGACTCTTTTTATTTTCTTGCGTGCAGTGTGTGTCATTCGTCATCGTTTTGTCGCCCTTTTGTCCTTGTCGCCAATGTGATGTTCTTGTGTGTAACACAAATAGGCAGACAACTTATTAAACAAACGCGCAACTTTACTGGAAGCTCAGGATCAATGCATACAGCCGTACTGTGAACTACTGTCTGACTAACTGATTTCGCGGGTTCTGCCTCAAGTAATGTATGACTGCACATGATGGCAATACATCTCTGTCGTAAATATTAATCACTGTATTGTTGTACATATCCATAAACATTACACTATATTTCATCATCGTTTATATCGTAAAGATCAGATCGTGTTGGTTGTTTTGGTGAGAACATTTTTCCCACGCAACACCAGGTAACCTCTGCTAGTTCTATATACATAAGTGCAAGTTTACAAACCAAAGACCCCTTTTTATTGTTTTTATAAAGGTTTTGAACAGTACATAAAATTATTAATTCTAGTGCCAATAAAAAGGCCCAAAAAAAACTGTAATGGCATGTATTCGCTGTAAAATATGTAAATTAACTGTGATCTTAGCGGTTGTGTCTTAATGTTTTTGTTTTCTTTTCCTTTTTATTATTTTTATTTTTTATTTGGCTTACCCCCCCCCCGGCATGTTTGTTTGTACTGTAGTCATTCATATTGTAAAAATTCGACATGTGTACAACTTGTCAATTAGTCAATAAAGGAAAAAAAACAACAACTACAGACTTCCTGTTAATGTCACATACACAAATCCCGCAACATATGTACTGATGTGTTCACGGTACCATCACAGTAGGTTCCATAAATTACATCTCCCTCTCAAAGATGTGTCCCTCTATAGCTATCACACACAATCCAATAATTTAATCTAACCACTTAACAGATAACATGTCTGTTTCTTTTAACAGGTAATACATTTTCTTTTTTTTCATATCTAGAAAAAAATGTGCTCACAAATCCAGCCGAGGGGCTGGCTTATGCACTCTACCTGAGCAAGTCACAGTAACTAACCCTTGTGTGTGTTTAGCTGCTGCTCCAGCCAAGTTGTGTGATTGTATGACCAGTGTTTACTTCGGTTCCAGAATCTCCACTCACCTCTACAGTAAACAGGTCTGTGGGTGTATGGGCTGTTACTGTGGGTGGACTTAAGAGATGACGTCGGTTTCGTCTTGGAATTAAGTAGTCATTGAATTTCTTCAAAACGGCGTTGTAATCACTCTCGTGGGCCTCCTCTTCAAACTCGAATGAGCTGAATATCTTTTCAGCCTCACTGCCCATAGCGTAAATGAGCGAACAGACCTGGACTTCCCCATCCTCTTTGTTCAGCTTGGTGGCTGTCCTGAAGCACAAAAATCTTTGCCATTCCCCCTGACTGGCAAACTTGAACTCCTCCGGCGGATTAAACTTTGACATGTCGATCCGTTCTAATTACTCTCGTCACTTCTGACACCATGTGATGTCTTGTCTGACATCCAGTGATTAAAGTGGGCCGGAGCTACCCGAATCCCGACACCGGCACTTCCCCTCCTCCCCCAAGTCAACCGGAGCTGAGATCCGGCACTCTGTAGACAGGAGTAATTTCAACCTTTTTGTCACAGTAAAATTTAAAACAAAAAACATGATGCAGCCAATTCACAAGCATTACAAAATAAATCGCAAATAAAGTCGTTCTTCTATTTTTATACTACTTTACTTTTTCTAAAAGTTTGAATGATATCGCGTCCTCACGTGACCCGCACCTGCCTGCTGTCTGGCTTCACCAGACTTGACATCAAAAGAGACTGGCTTCACACTCACGGGTCAGGATCAGTTCACCGCACCAGGCAGACAAGACTCAAGAGAGCGTCAACGTGCTACCTGCACTATTATCTTGGATTGGGGGGCATAAAGAGTGAGTATCTTCAGTGTATTTCCAATAGTATTTCCAATAGTTTTGTCTAGCTCTGCTGTGGTTTTCATTCAAGCAACTAACGTTAGCGAACGTAACATTAGCTAGCTAGCTAACTAACTATCTTCCACCCGGTAACGTTGCTAGCTAGTTGCTGACGTTGCCGGCTAGTTGTTTGAATGCTGCTAGGCAAGCTAACTATCAGTAGTGTCCGGTAACGTTACCGGTAGCTAGCTAGTTATGTTTGTCCAACCTTAGCTCTGGCCATGCAATATTTTCATTCAAATAACTAACTAGCTAGCAAACGTTAGCTACCGGTAGCTATTATTAGCTTGTTTCAGCATTCAATTTTTATTGCTGAAAAACTGGTTTGTTTTATATTATGATTGGAATTGGAACATTAAATGTTGTGATGACTATTAGTAAATTCATGAAGTCTGTTCAGTGGCACTTTCAACTAATACAAAAGACTGATTAAAATGCATTTCATTTTTTAAATTGAACATGTAGCCAGTGATTTATTGAATATGTAGTGTGTGTGTGTGTGTGCATGTGCTCGTAGGGTTAATTTCCTGATTTGAGACGCAGTATTGGGGCCGACTATCACTCCCGCACTTTTGCCCACCTCTCTAATACAGAGATCCCCCACTTACCAAATCCCACTTTAACCCCTGCTGACATCTAACTGATTAAAAGAACAACTCTCAAAAAGCCTGAACTCTCAGGAGCATTTAATAAACTGCTTGATCATGTTATCAACACAAACACAACTACAGACTTCCTGTTAATGTCACATACAAAAATCCCGCGACATCTGTACTGATGTGTTCACGGTACCATCACAGTAGGAGATTCCATACATTACACCACGCAGCCAAACAACTTAACAATATACCCTGTACTTCTTTGGGTCATCAGCATTACACCCGCCAAGTTTGAAGTCAATTGGATGTCAATCGAATTGAAGAACAGACAGACATGCAGCACTGTTCACTTGAGTTTTCATCCTTGCTCTGATCTATTTTTCAGTCTTATTTTTGCTCCCTTGTTTTTTTTTCCTTTCTTGTGTACTTCTGAGCATTTTGAGCAATTGTGCCAGAAACGGTTTCCCTCAGGATTAATAAAGTTTTCTGAATCTGAATATTTTCTCCACCGTATTGACGTTTGAATGACGGCTGTCCTTCAAATTTTGGTGTTTGAATGAAGGACTGCCGTTTTTATAAAACTTTAAGGTGTCACAGCCTCACTCCTAGGACTCACCCTCTTTGTCCCAGTCTCCCTAATAGTCTCCCATATCTTGGACACTCCCCCTGCCCTAGTTTCTCTCTCCTATTTGTGTGTGTATGTGTGCTTCAAGATTGGAGGAAGGTGTGCGGCAGTCAGAGCAGAGGTCCACCACCTGCATCTCATATACTGCAATCAACCCTACTCCTTATATACCCAGCCTTGCCACATCTACCTTCCCAGATAGTAGTGCCTGTTTAATCAGTCCTGTGTCTCCAGGCTTTGAAAGGTTTCATTGTTCCCTAGTCTCCCGATTCCCTGTCTAACCCTGCTTTCCGTGTTCCTGCAGTCCCCTCTGCTCTCTCCAGTTTCTGCCTCCGGTCAAGGTCCCCCTCCCCTGTGCGCTCTTACCCTGGACCCAGTGTTCCCTGTCTGCGCCTCGCTCTACCAGCTCCTCGTCTTGTCAGCATTAAAAAACTTGTTTTACTGAAACCCTGCCTTGAGCCTGTTTGTGTCAGCCCCAGTTAACATAAGGCATGAATGGTGTATATACACATTCAAATTGTAATTGCTTGGTAATCCACTCTTATGTCAAGGTTGACCCTGTATAACTTCACAGAGCAAGGTAAGAAATAAGATACAGGACTCCTTGACAAAATGAGCACTCTAAACAGTCCTCATTATGGCTGGAACAAAGAAACCTTGGTTTACTTCCTTCCATCCATCCATCATTTATTCAAACTGCTTATCCTGTTCCCAGGGATGCTGGGGCCAATCCCAGCAGTCATTGGGTGGCAGGCGGGGAGACACCCTGGACAGGCTGCCAGTCCATCACAGAGCCAAAACACACACACACACACACACACACACACACACACACACACACACACACACACACACACATTCTTTGTGTGTCTGACATTCTTCTGTAAGAAGTCGGGTTGTTGTGAAGCGTCTAGTGTGTTGGTGTAGTGTTCTGTGCCTGTCACGTCTCACTGTCAACCTACACCGCTGGTTAGCAGAAATGCGAATAGGAGAGCCAAGCACGTAAGTCTCTCCCTGCCAGTACATAGCCTCTTCAACGGCAAGCCCTATGTAGTGCCTCCTCATAGCGACACATGTTAACTGGGTACACCTTGGACCCTGGCTGAACTACAAGGGACTCGAAGGAGGTCTGGCCCCTAGACTTGCAGTACACAGGCCCACCAGTATGTGAATATTCCTTGATGCCCACGAACCAGCCCCTAGCTATGGGTTAAATAGTGCCACTGCCTAGTGGATACCTCGGGGGAGTAATAGGCTACAGGAGTAAACCCCTACAGAAAATCAATGTCCACAGTGCTGTTGTTTTTTGTTCTTCTTGCCCTTTCGTATCTGTCTAAATCGGAGAGTACTGCTGGCGTCGTGTGTGGCTGCCGCTTCTCCCTCTCGTAGCGCCCTCTTCCCATCCACCCCTGTATGTTTCTGTTATGTTTATCTGTGGTCTTGTTTCACCCCGTTTATTGTAAAGGGACTTTGAGTGTTAGAAAAGCGTTATATAAGATTGATTTATTATCATTATTATTATTATTATTACTAATCTTTCTTGCTCTACTTCAGTATTTGGATGCACACTTAGGAACCTTCTGTACCTGTCAGTTGCTTGACTAACCGAGGACTCTAGAGGTAATGCTAAAGAGATAACGGGCATGAAGACAAAAAAGTTCTGATGTTTTGACTTTTCAACTTATTACAATAGCTCTAAGCCATTTGTTGTACGCATAGGTAGACATTACATTATTAAGACAGTTAATCTTGCCAATTTTTTGCTGCAGTCAGCCTCATCTGGAGACTTCCTTCTGGGTCTGTTTCATCTCCCTCCCTAATGCAGCAAATCAAAGGCTCTGTTGTATTACATTAACATGTATCTTAAACAAAAATACTTTTTGCTCCAATAAAAACTACCAGGTTTTGAATATTTGTAGGACATTCTTTCAGATAGGTTCAGAAAGTACCACGCTTTTGCAGTAATGGGCACCTTTGTGATTACACTAACATCAAAAACACAGCTAAAACACACACTTTTTTGCTTTAGTATAGTATAGTATAATTAGTATAATTATAATTTTGAAACATATTTGTTCATCAGTGTTGTGATAGGTCAGATTAAACTGCTTTTACTGTTGTTTTGTATGAGAAATATGTAAAATTATTTGAGCCCATTTTCTTCCTATTAGTGCTTTGGCAAAAGCATTGATAGAGGATATGCAAGGTACTTTTGCACATCTGTGTAGCGCCACAATGGGTAGCAAGATTTAGCAGTCTACCTAAACTGAACCAATACCTAACCTTTAGGCCATTAATATTCATATATTAGATCAAACCATCCTGGAGAAAAATTCTTAGAGCCAGGTAGAAAAGCTCAAGGCACCCAACACTGATTCAAGAGTTTTATGTTGGAGTTAATTGAACAGTCAGCGTTTCTCTATATACAAAGGCCCGAATATTGGGATGAGAATGTGTTAAGTTTATTCAGTGTTCATTTTCATCAATCTTGTAGGTTTTTCATCATTTTAGAGCACTTTGAGGCTCTCTGTGCCCCAGAAACTTCTGAGGCAAACTATCTTCCAGAGATTAAGCACATATTTGCCATAGTTAATATACTGTTTGGATCCAGACTATTATGTGTACATGAAGAAAATGTACACCGTTTTCAGTTACAAACTCGTGTCCATCCCTTGAAGGTCACAGCAAGCCTGGCATGTTTTGCTGGCAAATCTGTTGACAAATGTGTGCAATTTCTGTAATAACAGAGATGTTTTGGGTGTCATTCTTGTCATGGGAAAAGCCAAGATGATAATTTGAATAATTTTAATGAGTAAAACTATTCGGTAATACACTTAGGTAGCCATCCATTATATCCAAAGCCCCATAAAGACAACACACAAACAAAACAAACAGTTGACAGAAGGGACGTTTGACTAGAAATGTTGATGGCCTTTGATTAATCCATGAAATCTGAGTAAAGGTGAGTCAGTATAGGAGCACATTAAGAGTTGTATCTAATTACTACTTGCTAACAGAGATGGCAGACAACACAGCTTGTCATTGTAGACAGTCTTTTTCCAAAGTATCCACAATTAATGAATTAGGTATATTTTTGTGTTTACATGGCCTATAGTAACTTCTGGTACTTTTTTTGATAAATCTGTGATGCACTTTTATTTTATTTACTTGCAATACTTTGCAGAATAATTGAAAAAGGTTTATAAATCACATTGATAAATAAATGCCTGGCACATTTCTCTGAACATTTTGCCTTGTTTTTGAGTCCTACCCATGGTTGATATCCATATTTTTTTTTATAGCAACAGGTCAACTGTTGAAGAAATTATGTAGTTTACATTTAATTAAGCATATATAATCCACGCTTTTTATTTGGACTCCTAGTATATGTTATTTAATTTATAAACATGTAGGAACATTAATAGGATATCAATATAACTCACTTTACTTTTGACTCAGGGTTTATGGATGCTCTACAAGGCACTCATATGTGCATGTTATAATGTTGTTATGAATGGAAATTTCAATATTTATAATCCAGATTTATTGACATAATTATAAATTGCCTAACAGGTGTTCATGAGTGCATGCCACCAACATTTATAAATGTCCTTTATAAACAAAGAATCATGTATAAACCCTATTTATTACTGTATCCGCAAGTATCTATATAGATATCATTTCGAGTATTTATCGTGACACATGAATCACTCATGACTTGCTTAGCAATAACTTATGCATGCTCTCTTTATGCTTCAGAGGAACTGTTACTTTATTTCTACTGTAACATAGACATCCTTTATAACATAAAGAGAAATCAACCTCAACTAATCAATACCAGCTGGAGCTGTCAGTAAAGCCATTCTTTACAGGAATGCAGCTAATGGTGGGGAAAGTGATGGGCCTCTTCACAGGGTCACAGGCAATAAGTAATCCTTCAGACAGCCATGGTGATGATATCCTTTATAAGGTCTGTTACATCTTGTCAAATAGGGGGCAATAATTCTTTAGAGCGCCCGTGGCTGAGCCACTTGAGATGCACTGCGATGTGTAATACTATTTACCCAGAGCCACCCCAGAGCCACTTGGAGATGCACTGCAATGTGTAATACTATTTGCCCAGCTTCATCTGCTCAGGTTTGAGACGACTGTCTACTTGTCCTCCAATCCCTCTTATGTCTGCTGGTCAGTGAGCCAGATGGGGATTCCACGACAGAGACCCAACAGTCAGCAGAGAAGTAACAGAGAAGAATGCATTGTTTTGTACAGAAGATTTCAATAATTCTGCCGATCAGAAACCACTACACCTTGTACATTTTTAAACATTAATTTTTGTTAGTTTATTGTGTTATCCCCTTTTACCTAGTGTTATAATGCACACAGGAGTCACACTCTTATATGTGGTGCACCAGAAACTGCCCCTTTTGGCACAAAACCTTCAAACCCCTTCATTATTGGGCAGGAAGGCAGGTTCAAACTGTCCACTTCACAGGGACCGATCTGAGTCTGGGCGCTAATCAATCCCACAATTTTCCCATCTCCATTTTTCCTCTTGAGACGGGTCAATTGGAGTTTATATGGCCAGGTTTTCTGCAATAATGGCTGATGACATCCTTAGGAAAAAATAATGCTTTTCATATCTTTTCCCTGGCCCTGGAGACTGAATAGAGGTGGGAGTAGATTTTGTCATGACAGCCTCACCAGACCTGCCAGTTGCAGCCTGCCTCCATCCGGCGTGCCAAACTTTCCTTTCCATGGTACTTCTCTGTGAGTTAACTCATAAGAATCTGCTGCCATAGCAGCTTTTATTAACTCAGTAATGCCCATCTCATTTATATGTGTCTCCATATGCTGGGGTAAACTGGTTTTGAACTGCTCCACCAGCATAAGTTGCCACAACTCTTGAAAGATGAGTGTTAGTGCTTGCTAACCACCTGTCAAACACAACCTCCTGTTGCCTAGCCAATCAAGGAACATTTCACTTGATTTTCGCTGCAGAGACCTGAACTTCTGTCGGTAGGCTTCTGGCACCACCTCATAGGCTGCCAGAACCACCTTCCTCACAGTATCAATAATCTCTGGTGTCAGAAGCATCCAACGCCGCATAAGCTTCCTGGGCTCTGCCCTCAACCACACTCTGGATAAGCAACGTCAACCCATTCTCAGGCCATTCTAGCTCTTTGGCAATTTTCTCAGAAGTGTCAGAGAAAGAGCCCACATCACCCTGATTAAACTTTGGCATGAGTCTCAAACAGCTGGAAATATCAAAACAAGCTTTGTGCTTACGTTGTAAGTCACTGTTGTTCCAATTTAAGCTTCTCTTGCTCTAATGTCAGCTTTGCTAACTCAAGCTGAAACAGCTGCTCCCCCCCCCCCTCTCTCTCTCGTTCTGCTCTTTCATGTACAGGATCTTTGAGGTGTAACACTGAAATCAGGGTCTTCACAACCTTTGGCTTTTTAGTCTCTGGAGTGATGTCTACCTCACATTATTGAGCTACTCCAAGCAAATCTTTTTTAAGCTTACTTAACTCCTTGCGCCCAAAATCGCACCAACAAAACTCCTCTATGTTGAATGTTGCCATGGTTGTTATGAAATTCTCCAAGAAATACATAAATATAAATAAATACATACATACATACATACATACATACATACATACATACATACATACATACATACATAAAATGGGCAAACCAAAAAAGACTCTAACAAAATTACCTCCAAGGTAACCATTACAAAACAGCCTTTCCAACAAATCACATAACCTGCAACAAGAGTAGGCTCATAGGTCACTAAATGCCCAGAAATTGATATGAACAGGCCGCACACAGAGAGCTCACAGACCATAAACCAATACACTGCGGTACACACCCAAAACACCTGCCACCATTAGCCAAGTAGCTATCAGCTAACCGGCCAAACCAACCTGTTACCAACCTGAAGACCTATATCCCCGTTTTTTAACATCAACATACACGATAAATGCATTCTATAACGTCCCCTTTAGCTAGCTAAGTTTTACATACATACACAACCATCTGTAGGTGAGAAGTTAGCACCGTGCAGCTGTTCTGCACGTAGCTGTATGTCCGTTGCCTACTTCTAAACCTTGTAACATACGGCTTTTCCCGAGCTGAATAAAACTCAATTGTGCCTTTTCTCACAAACAGGATGCTTGGATGTAACTCGCCAACTGACGTCTAATCGCTAACCGGTTTTATCGAACATTAATATACATTAATATTCAAATAAATGACGGACGAGCGCCCCAAATTATGTTACGGACTAGTCAGGTCTAGGGGTTAAGGGTTAACCAAGCAATACTAGTCCTAACCTGGAGTGTGTAAAAAAGATGAAAAACGAGGGAGGAAACAGAAAGAACAGCTGATTTCTGAGACTAGGGAAACATGTTAGAGGTGGGCTAGCTTACCGAGGTAGTAGGCTAGCAGTTAGCAGGTCCCTCCGACAAGGCCTCGGCCATATGGGTCTCAGCTTCCGTAAGCTGCGGACTCCGTCTTGGTAGGTTAATTTACTTTAGGTTGATGGTGTTGAGCTGCAAAGGTGTTAAGTTGTAGAGTCCTGGATAGCGTGTTCAAAATGGCGTATCCTGAGGCGTATGTATGCAAACTGTCGGCATTAATTAACTCCAGGGGATGCGCCGGCACCACATCCTCCTCTTTCTTTTCTTTTTCGTCTCTTCTGCTTCTTCTTCTTCTGCTTCTGCTTCCGCTTCTTGGTGTTTATTGGCGGTCAGCAAACAACGAATTGGTGCATTACCACCACTAGCTGGTATGGAGTGTGGATAAGAATGTCAATATTTAACTATTTCCTTCAACAACAAAAAACCAACAAAAAAACCAAAAAAACAAATCTTCTTAATTACTTTAGTTACTCTAAGAAAGATTTTATAACACTCAGTTGAATTCTTCTGTAGAATATCTACTAAATCAATTTGTTGTGGAGTTAGAAAACAACGAGACAGGAGACGTGAGAGTAGACGTAGTCGAGGTAGTTTACTAGCTCCAACTTAGCATGTCATACATTCGACAACGACACTGAACTCTGAACCGGAAGCGGAAGTGCATTATCTGACCCCTCGCCTCTTCCCTTAAAGGTACACCGTCCTCTTAGGTGAATGTCTCTCGTTATATAGATGTGGGTCACCACACAGGCCCCCCCAGAATTCACCTACACAAAACAATGCAAAACAGCAAAAGTGCAAGTCATGAACATAAAAATAGAGTCTACAACAGAACAGTCAATGACATAGTGCAAAGTCACGGGGAAAACAGGTGACGAGTCGGGGGGCGGACCCTGCGGCCATAACGGCTGCACTTCACAGGAGGGGAAACAGATGGGGCCGAAACCCGGGGCATAGGCGGGGCCGAAGCAGGAACAGAGGCAGGTGCCGGGGCCGACCTAGGAGGGCGCCCCCGCCGCGGGGGTAGGGCCAATTGCATTGGCTCCCCAATGTCCAAGTGAGCGGGCTTGAGACGGTCTATAGCGACCCGCTCCGGCCTGCCCCCCATGTCCACCACAAAGTTCTTATCCCCCGCCTCCAGGACGCGGAAGGCCCCGTCGTATGGGGGCTGCAGCGGGGACCGATGGCTGTCGTGCCTAATGAAGACGTACCTCGCCGATGGCAGATCCTTGGGGACGTAGGACCGGGGGAGGCAGTGTTGAGACATCGGAACGGGAGCGAAGGCACCGGCAGCGCTCCGGGACGCACTGAGGTGAGAGGCAGCCGACCAGGGAGCCGTAGCATCCGGAAGAAACTCCCCCGGAACCCGCAGGGACTGGCCATACACCAGCTCAGCGGAGGAGGTCTGGAGGTCTTCCTTCGGGGCCGAACGCAGGCTGAGCATGACCCACGGGAGCCGGTCCATCCAGTCGCAGCCAGTGAGGCTTGCCCGCAGAGCGGCTTTCATGTCCCGATGGAACCGCTCACAAAGTCCGTTGCTCTGCGGGTTGTACGCCATAGTGCGGTGGATCTTCACCCCCAGGTGCTCAGCGACCGCCGTCCAGAGCTCCGAGGTAAACTGGGAGCCCCGGTTGCTCGTGATGTCACCAGGCCTGCCGAAACGGGCCACCCAACAGCCGATGAACGCCCGTGCTACCTCTGCTGCCGTCGTGGAGGACAAGGGAATAGCCTCTGGCCACCTGGTGGCCCTGTCCACAATAGTGAGGAGGAACGTATAACCACGGGAGGGGGGCAGGGGACCCACCAGGTCAACATTGACGTGGTCAAACCGCCTCTCTGGAACCACAAACGGCGCCAAAGGGGCCTTGGTATGGCGGTGCACCTTGGCGCGTTGGCACGCCACACACGAGCCAGCCCAGACTCTAACATCCTTACGGAGCCCAGGCCAAACGAACTTGACGCTCACCAGCTTGGTCGAGGCCTTCACTCCCGGGTGTGAAAGGCCGTGGACGGTGTCGAAAACTCGGCGCCGCCAGGAAGTAGGCACCAGGGGGCGCGGTTGACCGGTGGAGATGTCACAGAGTAGGGTGGTGTTGGCCGCGTCGAACGTCACGTCCTCCAGCCGTAGCGCCGTAGGGGTTGACCGGTTGTCTTGAACGGTCGCGTCCTTGGCATGGTCCGCTGCCATAGCGGCGTAGTCGAGTCCCAAGTGAACGGCGTTAACAACCGCCCGTGAAAGGCAGTCGGCGACAAAGTTATCCTTGCCCGACACGTGTTGTATGTCCGTGGTAAACTCGGAAACCGCCGCGAGATGGCGCTGCTGACGCCCAGACCACGGTTCTGAGGTTTTGGCCATACCGAACGTCAGCGGTTTGTGGTCCACGAAAGCGGTGAACTGTCGGCCCTCCAATAGGAACCTAAAGTGTCTGGTTGCGAGGAAGAGACCCAGTAGTTCCCTATCAAAGGTGCTGTATTTGCGCTCGCTCTCACGGAGTTGTTTACTGAAGAACGCCAACGGCTGCCAGCCCCCCCCACCCACTGCTCACACACGGCCCCCACGGCGTAGTCGGAGGCATCCGTTGTAAGGGCTATGGGGGCGGCAGGCGACGGGTGAGCTAGCAGCGCAGCGTTGGCCAGCGCGGTCTTGGCGGCCACAAAAGCCTCGTCTATCCCCGAAGACCAGTCCAGCTCGTCCTTAGACTTCTTACCCCGCAGGGCCTCATACAGGGGACGCATGATGTGGGCGGCACGGGGCAGGAAACGGTTATAAAAGTTCACCATGCCCAGGAATTCCTGCAGCGACTGTACAGTGCGGAGGCGGGGGAACATGGTGACAGCCTCAACCCTGGCAGGGAGGGGAACGGCCCCCTGTGGAGTGATGTGGTGCCCGAGGAAGGTGATGGACGACTCCCCGAACTGACACTTAGCTGGGTTGATGATGAGGCCGTGTTCGCTGAGCCTGTCGAACAGCTGTCTGAGGTGCGTCATGTGTTCCTCCGCCGACTCGCTGGCCACGAGGATGTCATCTAAGTACACAAACAAAAACGGCATGTCGCGGAGCACAGAATCCATAAGGCGCTGAAACGTCTGCGCCGCCCCTTTAAGGCCGAAAGGCATACGTAAGAACTCAAAGAGCCCAAAGGGTGTGATGACAGCCGTTATTGGGACATCCAGTGGGCGGACCGGCACTTGGTGATACCCCCGCACTAAGTCGATTTTGGAATAGATGGCAGCGCCCGCCAGGTGGGTAGAGAAATCTTGTATGTGCGGTATGGGGTACCGGTCGGGGGTCGTGGCATTGTTTAGGCGACGGTAGTCCCCGCACGGGCGCCAACCCCCATCGGCCTTAGTAACCATGTGAAGAGGGGAAGCCCACGGGCTGTCAGAACGGCGGACAATGCCGAGGCGCTCCATAGTCGAAAACTCCTCCCTGACTATTGCGAGCTTGGCCGAGTCGAGGCTTCAGGCCCGGACGTAAACTGGGGGGCCCACTGTGGTGATATGATGTTCCACGCCGTGCTTGGCCACCGCCGAGGAGAAGGTGGGTGTGGTGAGCTCGGGGAAATTTGCGAGCAGGCGTTGGTATGGATCTCCGGTGGAGAGTGTGTTAGCGAGGCACAGCGCTCCAGCCCCCCCCCCAAGCGTGCAGGGGTATGACGCAAAAGAGACGGCATCCATCACGCGACAGTTTTCAACATCCACCAGCAGGTTGAAAGCACAGAGGAAATCCGCACCTAGGAGCGGGGTGGATACAGCAGCCATCACAAAGTCCCAGCCGAAACATCGGCCGCCAAAACACACGTCCACATGTCTGATACCGTACGTCCGAATGGACGTGCCGTTGGCGGCGTCCATCTGGGGGCCGTGACTGTCGGTCATCGTGTCCACAGCTTGTGCTGGTAGTATGCTGCGTTGAGCGCCAGAGTCAACCAGCAGCCGCCGGCCCGACAAGGAGTCTCTGATGAACAACAGCTTGCAGTCACGGCCGGTGCCCATAGCCGTTAACGAGCGCCGGCCTTGGCGTTTCCCTGAACCCTGTAACTGCAGGGTTTGCAACACTGTTTTGCTTTTGCCCCAAACCTGACATGGTAATAACAGAGCCCGTCGTCAGGTTGGCGGCGGGCTGTCACCGCAGCCGCGGTGTCCATACAGTCGTACACAGGTGGTGGTGGGGCGGTCTTGTGGGGTAGCAGGGCATGTACAAACTGTTGCCGGTTGGCCAGGAAAACCCTGTCTGCTTCAGCAGCCAGATAACTGTATTCCTTGGAGGCGGCGAGAAGAGAACTGGCCAGTGCTGTGCGTACAGGTGCGGGGAGCTGCCTCAGAAAAATGTGTGTGAAAAGTGTAACAATAGGAACTATTGTTAGGAACCATTGTTTAGTTCCTTGTTTACACAGGGGTCGTTTTTGTTGTTGCACCTGGAATAACGGACCGAGCATTATGTATAACCTTACATGCCGAAGTTATTATTAAAGTTTATAGCCCAATGGGGTTGAAACGAGTTGTAACGTCTCATTAGTAGAAGGAAACAACACATTTTAACATGGTGGCAGCGGCGGACGACTCGGTTTGAAGTTTGGTGCGGAAAAGTTTCTAGGAGCGGGAGAGCGGTTAGTGTTCCTAAGCAACGTTCAGTATATGTTAGCATTAGCTGCTAGTGTGAGACTGCCATGTGACATGGATGGGCTTAAACCACCGCAAACGTTATGTCTGGACTCAAGCAACCTTTCGAGGACATGGAAGGCCTGGAGGGACGAGTTTGCTCTGTATGTGGATTTAGCCATGGCTGACGCCGATGACAAACAGAGGGTGAAACTGTTCAGCTATCTTGTCGGGGAGAGCGGCAGGGAACTTATGGACACGTTACTGGGCGACACACCGAAGGATGCATGGACGTTAGATGACGTTACCAGGAAGTTTGATGATCACTGCTACCCCAGCGTTAACGAGACTGTGGAACGTTATCGTTTTTTTTACAAGAAATCAGGGCACCAGTGAAAATATAGACCATTATGTCATGGAACTGAGAGTGTTGGCAAGAACATGCAACTTTGGGACAGTGAGAGACTTGCTCATTCGGAATCGGATTGTGTGTGGAGGTAACAACACAATCGTAAGAGAAAGACTGCTCCGAGAGAAAAACTTGACACTGGACACATGTTTGCAGCTGTGCAGAGCCGCTGAGCTCTCAAAGGACAATGTGAAAACCATCTCGGGATCGATGGTGGAAGAGGTACATGCAGTGCAAGGAGCACAGTATCGGAAACAGACGAGCAACACTGTGGAGTGCAGATATTGTGGAAAAACGCATGAGAAAAGTAAACAAAAGTGCCCAGCGTTTGGGAAGAAGTGCACAAAGTGTGGAAGAGAGAACCACTTTGCAGCAAAATGCAGAGTAAAACCAGAACTAAGGAAAAAGAAATATGTGAGTAAAATAACAACTGAATCTGAGAGTGATGAATATGAAGATATTATCACCTGTGTCACTGAAACTGAGACAACAACTGTGGATGCAGTAGAGACTGACACAGGGAAAGATGTGCATACAGAGACTGTAGAGGATGTAAAAGAAACTGAGAAAATGAAGAAAACTCAGCTTCTCTATGCTGGCATGCTTCTAGGCAAGGACATGATCAAATTCCAAATAGACTGTGGTGCCAGTTGCAATATCATCCCAATTAACCTGCTGAATCCAGATGCCAAATTAGAACACACGAAGAGTGTACTAGTAATGTACAATAAAACCAAATTAAAACCACTGGGAAAATGTAAAGTGAAAATAAGAAACCCGAGAAACAACAAGCTATATCGCTTAGAGTTCCAGTTGGTGAATGCAGCTGTTACAGTGCCTCTGCTGGGTAGGAGAGCCATTGAGGCCATGAAATTGATAAAAGTGCAATATGAAAACATCATGACAATAGACAGTATTGTCACAACAGAAACAACAACAGGACAGTGGATAATGGGACAAATTAAAGATGAGTATGCTGATGTGTTCATTGGCGATGGCTGCCTCGAGGGAAAATACAAAATAGAGGTGGACAGCACAGTGAAACCAGTACAGCTGCCAAAGAGGCGGGTCCCAGTCGCCATGATGAAACCACTGAAGGACGAGCTACAGGACCTACAGCAAAGAGGGATCATAACACCTGTGGAATGCAGTACAGATTGGATCAGTGCAATGGTGGTGGTACAGAAACCAAGTGGGAAACCAAGAGTGTGTATCGATCCCAAGCCTTTGAACAAAGCTCTAAAGCGCAGTCACTTCCCACTGCCAACCATTGAGGACAATTGAGGACATTTTACCGGACTTGTCAAAAGCAAAAGTGTTCACAGTGTGTGATGTCAAGAGTGGATTCTGGCATGTGCAGCTGGAGGAGTCGTCCAGCTATTTAACAACATTTGCCACTCCATTCGGACGTTACAGGTGGCTGAGGATGCCAATGGGGATAAGTCCGGCCCCAGAAATCTTTCAGAGAAAGCTCACACAAGCGCTGGACGGTGTACCAGGCTTGTACATTATAGCTGACGATGTACTGATCACAGGCCAAAGGGAAACACAGGAGGAAGCTGAGCGTGACCATGATGGAAAACTGAGACTGTTTCTGGAAAGATGCAGACAAAAGAACATCAAGCTGAACAAAGACAAATTCAAGCTGAGACAAAAGGAGACCGCATACATTGGACACCGCCTGACGGCTGATGGACTCAGGGCGGATCCAGAGAAAGTGCTTGCCGTTGAGAAGATGCCGGCATCGACTGATGTGAAAGGAGTGCAAAGGCTGCTAGGTATGGTAAATTATCTAGCCAAGTTTTGTCCCCACCTCTCAGACCAGTGCATAGTGTTGAGAGATTTGACACATAAAAACAGGGAGTGGAACTGGACAGCACAGCACGAGGAGGCTTTCCTCAAATTGAAAAAGACTATAGCAAAGGTCCCAGTACTGAAATATTACAACCCAGATGAGGAACTCACAGTGCAGTGTGACGCTTCAGAAACAGGCTTAGGCGCAGCGCTCATGCAGATGGGTAAGCCAATAGCATTTGCAAGCAGAGCACTCACTCAAACAGAGCGTGGGTATGCACAAATAGAAAAGGAGTTCTTAGCAATGGTTTTTAGCATGGAAAGATTTCACCAGTACACATACGGCCGAAAAATGATGGTGCAAAGTGATCACAAGCCGTTGGAAACAATAGTGAGAAAACCTCTACTAAGTGCACCCAAAAGGCTGCAGGGAATGATGCTGCGCATACAAAAGTATGATCTAGATGTAGTATATGTGCCAGGTAGAGACATGCTGCTAGCAGACACTCTGAGCAGAGCTTATCTTCCTGAGAGTGCACCGGATGCAGAACTAGAGACTGTCAACATGGCACAACACTTACCTATCGCAGCAGACAGGCTACATGATATACGATCTGCCACTAAAGAGGATGAAACACTGCAGCTTCTCATCAAAAGGATACAGCAAGGATGGCCTGACGATAAGTCAAAAACACCAAGGGAAATCAAGCCCTACTTCTCATTCCAAGAGGAGTTAAGCCACCAAGATGGAATAGTGTTCAGGAGTGAGCGCGTTGTCATCCCTGATGCTTTGAGGAAAGACATCACTTGCCGCCTACACGCATCACATCTGGGTGTGGAAGGATGCCTACGGAGGGCTAGGGAGTGTGTCTATTGGCAGGGCATGAACGACCAAATAAAATCATATATAGCAAAGTGTGACATCTGCAGATCAATGGACATTAAGCAACAAAAAGAAACACTAATGTCACATGATGTGCCAAGCAGGCCGTGGGCAAAGGTGGGCACGGATCTGTTCATGTTTGAAAACAAAGACTACCTCATAATTGTTGATTTTTTCTCAAATTTTTGGGAAATAGATTACCTGGCAGATACCAAGTCAACCACAGTGATACAGAAGCTGGAAGCTCATTTTGCCCACCAAGGTATCCCAGATATTGTAATCTCGGACAATGGCCCACAGTATTCGTCACAAGAATTCCAGAAGTTCAGTCGACTGTGGGGATTTCAACATAAAACCTCATCACCAGGTTACCCGCAAAGCAACGGCAAAGCTGAGTCAGCCGTTAAGACAGCAAAAAGCCTCTCGCTCAAAGCCAAGGCTGCTGGACAGGATCCTTATCTCGCCCTTCTGGACCACCGCAACACACCATCACAGGGTACTGATACCACACCAGCACAGCGGCTGCTCAGTCGCCGTACCAAAACACTACTGCCAACCAAGGCAAGCCTGTTACAGCCGAAAGTTGTGCAGGTGAAACAGGATTTACAAAATAACCAACAACGGCAGAGGGCATACTACGACAGGTCGGCTAAAGACTTGGACACGCTTGCCCCAGGTGAATGTGTGAGAGTTCAGCCTCTCGCACCCCACACTGGCTGGAGAGTGGGCAAGGTGCTGAGGCCGGTCGATAGGAGATCCTATGAGGTCCAGCTGCACATGGGTGGTGTCATCAGGAGAAATCGCAGACACCTCAGGCATGCACCAGGGGCAATCTTCACTGACACTATGGACATGGAGATCAGCAGCCCCAGTCAGCCAGAGAGTGTTGAACCCGGACATTCAGAGAGTGTTCCTTCTCGCAGTGTCTTAGCAGGAAACAAAACCAAGGACACTGGTGACAGGGCCAACCCTGTTACCACCAGATCAGGCCGCTCTGTTGTGCAGCCGCAGCGATACAAAGACTTTGTGACCTCACACAGATGAATGGATCTCTAGCACTAATGGACTTTGGGGGGGGGGGGGGCATGAATGAAAAAAAAAGGGAAAAAAAAGTGAATCAAAAATGTTGTGTACATGTGTTCTTGTTCACCTGGTTATCTGCAAGTTGAGGTATTCATTTAAACATTGGTTATGTTAAACTGTGAAGAAAAGCCATAGCACTTTGATACACAGTCGTTGATAATGTTCATTTTCATTAGAAGCTATAAGTAACTGATAAATATATGTCATTGTTAATATGAAAAACATTTTCAATGTTGATATTCGTACACTGTTAGTAGCAAAGAGTTTTGTTTGTATTTTATTGTTTACAGCAATAGACAATTAAAAAATGTATTAAAGGTTCTAAAAAAAGAAACTCTGAAAAGAGAAAGGATGTAACAATAGGAGCAATTGTTAGGAACCATTGTTTAGTTCCTTGTTTACACAGGGGTCGTTTATGTTGTTGCACCTGGAATAACGGACCGAGCATGATGCATAACCTTACGTGCCGAAGTTATTATTAAAGTTTATAGCCCAGTGGGGTTGAAACGAGTTGTAACGTCTCATTAGTAGAAGGAAACAACACACTTTAACAAAAAGAAAGGCCGGATCAGCCGATCCCAGCACAGACAGCATTTTTTCCATTAACTCAGACGGTTTGCCGTCGCCGAGGCCATTCAGGGACAGTAAACGGTCTGCCTTCTCCAGCTCCGACAGTTCAAATAGTTTCAGGAGGAATGTCTTTATAGCATCGTACTTGCCAGCAGCTGGCGGAGCTTCCAACAGTGTCATTGCTCGCGCCGTTGTCGATGCGTCTAACGCCGCCACTACGTGGAAGTACTGCGTTGCATCCTGCGTTATCCCTCTCAGCTGGAACTGGGCTTCCACATGTTGAAACCACGGCCGTGGATTATGCTGCCAAAAGTCGGGTAGCTTCAAATTAGCGGCGTAAATGCTAGCGTTAGCAATAGCCATGTTGTTAGCACCGGCGTCGGGAGCGGGTACCGCGGCAGCATTATTCCCGGCGTCTTCGTTGTCAGACATACTCGTATTAGTAGTTCGATCACGTCGGGGTCACCAATGTGGAGTTAGAAAACAACGAGACAGGAGACGTGAGAGTAGACGTAGTCGAGGTAGTTTACTAGCTCCAACTTAGCATGTCATACATTCGACAACGACTCTGAACCGGAAGCGGAAGTGCATTATCTGACCCCTCACCTCTTCCCTTAAAGGTACACCGTCCTCTTAGGTGAATGTCTCTCGTTATATAGATGTGGGTCACCACATTGTACTCTTATTTTCCAGAGATTTTGAGTCTGACGTCTTCTTTCTGCCTCATATGTCTGACGATATATCATAACATGCTCTATTTTTTCCTCTTGGCCACAGTAATCACATCTGCCTGTATTGTGTTTGCCTATTTTGGAAAGTGTACTTTGGAAAGTCCAGTCTGTCCAAATCTGAGTCTTAAAATTATTGCCTCATCTCTCCTATTCCTTCCTGCACACCTAATTTCTCCCACTTTCCCTTGAACTCTGTAAAACCATCGTCCTTTCCTCTCTTCCTCCCATTGCTTTTGCCAACTTTCCCTCAATCTGTGCTTAATGATGCTCTTTATTTCTGTCTTGCTTAAAGTAACTACCAAATCAATGTGATTATGTTTTGTAGCCTTTTTTGCAACCTTATGTGTCATTTCCCTAAATGCCAATGTGCGGCAATACCTATAAAAGTGAAGACCAATCATTTGAATTCTATACAATGTTTGTTGTACCTCGATTACAATGAATGGTCTGATGTTTGAATGGTTGTATTGTAAATTGGCTAGCGATGAACTTGAGTCTGAACAAATAATTGCTCTCAATGGTCTTGTTTTGTCTATCCACTGCACTGCTAACAATATTGCAAGCATTTCTGCTGTGTATATCATTGATCCTTTTCCCTATTTTAATATGAAATTCTGGAACAATAAATGCTACTCCTACTTTATTTACTGAACTCTTTGATGCGTCCGTATAAATCTGGACGCAACTGTGGCAATTATCAATATAAGTATCTTGTCCTGCATTCACGTAACCCTGTGCAATCTGACAAGCAGCTAAACACCTTTTCCCATCAATCACTGAAGACTGGATCGTCTTGCGTCAGTTTATTGACAGAAAAAGGGTGACACGAGAATGCTACCAAAGACACGGAACATAGAAGATTGAAGCAGATTAGGAAAAGGCAAATGGAGACAAAAGCCATGAGGCTGTTCTGCTCACAATCAACTTCCTGACTGAGTCACATGATATAAAAGTCACATGCTTAAATGCATAAACTGATGTTATACAAGGAACTGCCAGCAGGGAGGGATAAACCAAACTAAAAGAAAATAACGTCCTGATGGGGACAGAACAATAAGCCAGTATGGTATGTGAATCATAATTAAACTCTTTATCTTTATTCTTCTTTTCTAATAATGTGAAATCTACGGTGGCATCTGGAAATATCCAAGTTGGTATTGCTGTCAAAGACACTTGTTGGACTAATGTTTAATTGATCTACTTCAAGTTCTATTGCTTTCTGTGTCATTGTCCATCCAAAGCTTTTTGTTTCCCTCCACTCCTTTTCCCAACAAGGGATTAAAACGTCTAGTGTTGGATGATCCTGACTATGGCCCTGTAAATTAACCCAGTAGTTCAAGGATAGCTGTATTCTTCTCATTTCTAGTGGCATTTCACCCATTTCCCCCTGTAATTCTGCTGTTGGGGTTGTTTTAAATGCACCTGTGCATAATCTCAAAGCCTGATACTGTATCTTATGCAATTTCTTTAGAGAAGTGCTTGCTGCTGACCCATACATCACACAACCATAATCAAATACTGACCGAATTAAACCACTGTACGTATATAGCCTTCAAAGCAGTTCAATCTGCCCCCATTCACTTCCAGATAAACACCTCATTACATTTAGTACCTTCTTACATTTGTCCACTACTTTCTGAATATGTACAAGCATGTAATTCTTTCATCGAACCATATCCCTAAAAACGTAGTGTTTCACTCTTTCCAATTCTTGATTATATAATTTTAGTTTTATTTCGTTATCAATTCTTTTCCTTGTAAAGAATATTGTCTTTGTCATATCAACTGAACATTTAAAAGCCAATTTATATGACCATTCTTCTAATATCATTATAGCCCCCTGCAGTTTCTTTATAATTAATTCCACATTTCTTCCCCTCTTCCAAATTGCCCCATCATCTGCAAAAAGTGAAAGACCCATCTCAATCTCCATTCCCATAAATACATCATTTACCACTATAGAAAATAATAAAGGGCTTACTATGCTTCGTTGAGGTATTCCATTTTCAACAGCAAAATTTGCTGAATATTTCTTTCCTATTCTAACTTGTATTGATCTTCCTTGCAAAAAAGTCCTTAATCCATCTATATATTCTACCTTTGATACCTAATTTGCAAAGTCTGATTAATAATCCTTCTCCCCACATCCTATCGTATGCCTTTTCTATATCAGAAAATACAACCACTTCACTTTCTCTGTTTATGTGTGCTTTTCTAATTTCATGTTCTAAACAAAGAGCTGGATCCATGGTATTTCTTCCTCTCCTGAAGCCACTCTGGTATTTGGATATATAACCTTTATTTTCTATATAATATATTAACCTCTCATTTATAATTTCGTCCTTTATTTTGCATATGTTGGATGTTAAATCAATTGGTCTATAAATCTCCGGGTTTGTACAATCCTTTCCTGGTTTAAGTATTGGAATTATAACAGCCTCCTTCCAGCTTTGTGGCAATTTCCCAACCTCCCAAACTTTATTAATGATTCCAATAAAATATCCTTTGATGGATTATCATTAAATAACAAATCTGATCATTTCCTAGTGCTGACATCTTGATTTTCTTGAGAGAGCGGCCCAGTTCTAATAATAATACTAATAATAATGACAATAATAATAATAATAGTAGTAGTAAAACATCAGATCTACTTCATCAATAAAGAAGCTGCACAATTCAAGAAAGAGCTTGATGTCCCAGAAACCCCATCAACAGAAAATGAGGCAACTACCATCTTTGCGGCCAAACGAGTGAAGCAGAAAGCAAAACACCATGGCCAGCAGCAACTGCAAAAAACCTGGGAGAACAAAGCAATGCATGGGTAGTACCCAACAAGAATGAAAGACGCAGATGTGGACCAACAAAAGACACACCAGTGGCTGAGGAGCACTGGGCTGAGAGCGGAAACAGAGGGCCTGATAATTGCTGCACAAGACCAGAGCCTGGCAACCAGATCCTATCACCATCACATCATCAAAGATGGAACAGACCCAAAATGCAGAATCTGTGGAATGTACCAAGAAACCATCGACCACATTGTCTCAGGCTCCCTGGAACTGGCAAAGACTGAGCACATGTACAGGCAGTGATTAAAGTGGGCCGGAGCTTCCCGGATCCCGACACCGGCACTTCCCCTCCTCCCCCAAGTCAACCGGAGCTGAGATCCGGCACTCTGTAGACAGGAGTAATTTCAACCTTTTTGTCACAGTAAAATTTAAAACAAAAAACATGATGCAGCCAATTCACAAGCATTACAAAATAAATCGCAAATAAAGTTGTTCTTCTATTTTTATACTACTTTACTTTTTCTAAAAGTTTGAATGATATCGCGTCCTCACGTGTCCCGCACCTGCCTGCTGTCTGGCTTCACCAGACTTGACATCAAAAGAGACTGGCTTCACACTCAGCGTCAACCTGCTACCTGCACTATTATCTTGGATTGGGGGGCATAAAGAGTGAGTATCTTCAGTGCATTTCCAATAGTATTTCCAATAGTTTTGTCTAGCTCTGCTGTGGTTTTCATTCAAGCAACTAACGTTAGCGAACGTAACGTTAGCTAGCTAGCTAACTAGCTATCTTCCACCCGGTAACATTGCTAGCTAGTTGCTGACGTTGCTGGCTAGTTGTTTGAATGCTGCTAGGCAAGCTAACTATCGGTAGCGTCCGGTAACGTTACCGGTAGCTAGCTAGTTATGTTTGTCCAACCTTAGCTCTGGCCATGCAATATTTTCATTCAAATAACTAACTAGCTAGCAAACGTTAGCTACCGGTAGCTATTATTAGCTAACAATGCTAACGTCGGGAATACTGGACCAGAGGTTAGCTAGCCTAACGTTAGATAGCTAGCTAGCTAGCTAGCTAGCTAGCTAACATTCAAACAACTAATCGCGATAGCTAGCTAGCTAACGTTAGCTAGAGATCCCCCACTTACCAAATCCCACTTTAACCCCTGTGTACAGGCACAACAAGGCAGCAGCATACCTGCACTGGAAGATATGCAGGAGTTACAAGATCAAGATGACTGAGAAGTGGTACGAACATCGGCCAAAAACGGTCACTGAAAACAATGTTGTCACCATCCTCTGGGACATGTCCATCCATACTGACAGAGAGATAAAAGCCAACAAGCCCGACATCGTTATCAGGGACAGGAAGCAAAAGAGGTGCATGCTCATTGACATGGCAATACCATCTGAAAAAAAAACACCTCAGTGAAAGTCACAGAGAAGCTGACCAAGTACAAAGACCTGGAGATTGAAATCAACAGGATGTGGGGGAAGGAAGACTGAAACAACACCAGTGGTCATCGGAGCTCTAGGACTCATGAAGAAGGGAATGGAAAAGTTCACCAAGGTATCCAAGGCAACATCAACATCTGTGCAGTCCAGAAGATCGCCCGACTCGGAACAGCCCACATATTACGATGAGTACTGTCAATCAAGTGACATCTGCCCTATAGTGCCTCAGGTCCATAGTTTGGACCCAGCTCTACAGGATGTAAAACAGGAAACGTGAAAGAAATAATAATAACAACAACAACAATAATAATAATAATATAATAATAATCATTGCATTTATATAGTGCTTTTCTAGTTCTGTCTTTGTAAATGTCTTGTTTAATAGGTCACTGGAGTGTTCTTGTTGTAATAGCTCTTCATTCTCTGCTATTGTAGTTTCCCTTCCTTCCTCTTTTCCCTTCTTCACTAATATTATTGGAACTGTGAATTTTAACAAAAGTTTTTGCCAGCATCTCTGCCTTCTCTTCATCTCTCACTGCTGTTACTTCCCCATCATTTAATACTGGATACCTATGTCCTCTTTTGATCTCATTCATTCCTTTTATCATTCTCCAAATTTTAGCAATTTCTGTTTCCCTTCTCACTGAGTTACAAAATAACCCCCAAAATTCATTCTTTGCATTTTTTTATGATTTTTCCTACATTTGTTTGCATCTTTTTATATTCAATAAGATTCTGAAAATTGTGATTCCTTTTCTATATATTAAAAGCTTTATTTCTAGATGTAATTGCTTTATCACATTCCTTTGTCCACCATGGTACAATCTTCCTTTTGTGCTTATCTCCCTTAATCTGAATGGACTTCTTTGCAGCCTCCAGAATAACTGTACAAACAGAAACATTTAAACTATCAATACCTTCATTAATATCAATTTTTTTGCATTTCTTGTTCACTGATATATGTAAATTTCTCCCAATCAGCACCAATGAAAGACCATCTCTGTAACCCATCAGTATAATTTTCCTCAAAACTCAACCCTACTTCAATCACTCTAGGATGATAGTGGTCACTTCCTACAGTCGTTCCTCTAATTACTTCCCACGAGCAAACACCTGCCAATGAATCTGAAGCTAGTGTAAGAGCTAATGCCAATTATGTGCCTGTTCTGATATCAATTCCTGTACCACTTCCCTCATTTATGCACACTAGGTTTTCTTTCTCCATTAACTCCTCAATCAACATTCCATTGTCATCATTACCATTACCCCGTAACGTGCTATGGGCATTAAAATCACCACAACATATCATTTTCACTCCTAAATGTACAACGAGCTCACCCATTAAGTATATCTAAAGCTTCTTACATGGATAGTAAAAGTTAACAACTTTAACATTTCCCTCTCTTGTCCAAACTTCACTTACAAAATATTCCAACTGTTCCTTTCCCAAAAACTCTATATTGCATCCCTTGCTTCAAAAATGTAATTCACCCCCCTCCATTGCCCTCCCCCCTACCTCTGTGGAAACTATCATATCCTTTGATAACAAATTATAATTCTGGTTTAAGCCAGGTTTCCTGAACACATATGATTTCTGGATTATTTTTAAGGTCTTTATTGAATCCTTTAAACTCCTGGCCGTTCAATATTAAACTTCTTGCGTTCCATTGCAAAATAATCAGACTGTCCTGGCTTTCCATCTGCTTCAAGTCTTTTATTAATATGCTCCCAGATACATGTTTCATACCCAAAAACTTCTCAGCTCCTTTCACAATTATTTTAATTTTCTGCTTTGTGTTTGACTTGATCAGAACAGTTGATAACATAGGCAATGAACAGAATCAGTTTATCCACTGTCAGTGCTGTGTTAGTTTTCCCTGTTTGACCAACTTCTGATCTCAAAGGTTGATTAACTTCTCCTTTGTCCTTGTACCCTCTTCACTGCTTCTGCAAAGCTTATGTTGTTAATAGCTTTTACTTGCCCAATTTCCAAAGCCATCTTTCTGACTTCACAACCACCATATGTTACCATGTGTTGTCCACCACAATTACGACACTTTTCCTGCACATTATCTTTGCAATCTTCAATTCTGTGCTCACCTCCACATTTGGAACACCTCGGCTTTCCTTTGCAAACTACTGCTTTAAGCCCATATCTCTGGCATTTGTAACAGCGATGCGGAGTAGGGATATAGGGCCTAACTGAAAAGTTCATATACCTGATTTTAACTTTTTCAGGAATTACAGACTCCTGAAACACCAGAGCACAGACAAGCTATCAACTCTTTTGCCATTAACTGTTTTCAGCAATCTCTTTATTCTGCTCACCTCGCCCCCACAAATACTCTGTTTGAGTCTTCCCAAATCTTCATCCACAGGAATGCCTGTTATCACTCC
The DNA here is from genome assembly GCF_029633865.1 of Lampris incognitus. Taxonomy (NCBI): domain Eukaryota; kingdom Metazoa; phylum Chordata; class Actinopteri; order Lampriformes; family Lampridae; genus Lampris; species Lampris incognitus. The sequence goes on from NC_079217.1 coordinate 35,025,853, forward strand.
CTGAGAATCCTTCTTTCATTTATAATTTTATTGCAAATACATTCAATATCCAAGGCGTTGTTTTTCTGTTCTTCCAATTTACATGTTGGTAATAGGTTTCCATCTCTCAAAATCTTAGCCACTTCCACCTCTCCTAGCTTCCTTTTTAATTCTCTAGACAATTCTATTGGACTAAGGTCAACATGTTCATCATATTTTCAGAATCTAAGGATTATTTTAAAATCCTCCTTCACAGCCTTTTGCCAAACAACTCTCCTGTCTTCATCTGAACTGCTCTCTTCCAAACTTATTTTACTATTCTGACTTACAGCCTGTCTGTTTCCCCTATTTCCTCATCCTCTCCCACTAGAAACTTGAGACCAGTCATCAAACATCATATCATCATCCTCTTCATCTACCTGAGTCACCATCCTGATCCAGTCACAAACCAGTTTATGCCAACCGCCAAGTCCAAAGTCCGGAAAAAATTGTGACCTCTCTTTCCGGATTCTCTCCCGTTATCATGTTTGTGCGAAATGATTTTGAAAAAAACGACCTATTCAGGCTTGCTGGTAAGCCTGGGCCTCCATTTCTGTGCCAGCACCTCACAGTGACATCCTCTTATAAACACTGTTTAACCACACCTCCAATCATTTCTCAAACGAAAACCAGTCCAAGTATGTAAGAAAAGGAAGAAGGGGAAAATATAACCCCCATCACTTCTACCACCCTTAATTTTGTGAACCGGAGCCCGTCCTGATACAGTATTTTGCGTAAACCACATCATAATCCTTTAATGAATATGTAGGCCTACGATGTACTCAGATCTTAACATTGTCAGAGGCCATATTATGTATTGAGATGTAAATGAAAAGCCTTTGAATGTGAAAAAAAATCCATTGTAAGATATTATATTTTACTGCTTTTTTATATAGACCTATTGTATAAATTTTCTATTTAACCCAGCCACTGAGGATGCACAAGACAGTGCATTCTTAGTGCCGGTCCCAAGCCCAGCTAAATGGCGGGGGTTGCATCATGAAGGGCATCCACTGTAAACTCTTTGCCAAATCAAATATGTGGATCATAAATAAGATTTCCATACTGGATCGGTCGAGGCCTGGGTTACCAACGACTGCCACTGGTACTGTTAACCAGCAGGGTGCTGGTGGAAACTATGCTACTGTTGGGTGAAGGAGAAGGAGAGGGGGAAGGCATGTCCAGAGGCAGTGAGAGAGGAGGGAGGGTAGGAGTGTGGAGGGGAGAGTCAGAACTTTGAATGTTGGCACTATGGCTGGTAAAGGGAGAGAGCTGGCTGATATGATGGAAAGAAGAAAGGTAGGCATACTGTGTGTGTGTAAGAGACCAGGTGGAAGGGGAGTACGGCCAGGAGTATTACAGGTGGGTTCAAACTCTTCTACCATGGTGTGAATTGGAGGAGAAATGGGGTAGGGGTAATTCTGAAGGAAGAGTATGTTAAGAGTGTGCTGGAGGTGAAGATAGTGTCAGACAGAGTGATGAGTGTGAAGCTGGAAATCGAAGGTGTATTGATGAAAGTTATCAGCACATATGCCCTCAAATTGGGTGTGAGATGGAAGAGAAAGAAGAATTCTGGAGTGAGCGGGATGACGTGGTAGAAAGGGTACCCAAGGAGGAGAGAGTGGTGATTGGAGCAGACCTCAATGCACATGTTGGTGAAAGGAACAGAGCTGACGAGGAGATGATGGGTAGGTACGGTGTCAAGGAGAGAAATGTGGAAGGACAGATGGTGGTGGATTTTGTGAAAAGGATGGAAATGGCTGTGGTGAATACAAGTTTCAAGAGGGAGGAACACAGGGTGACGTACAAAAGTGAAGGAAAATGCAAACAGGTGGACTATATCTTATGTAGGTGGCACGATCTGAAAGGGATTGGAGAGAGTCTGCAAGGTGGTGACAGGGGAGAACATAGCTAGGTGGCATCGGATGTTGGTCTGTAGGATGACTTTGGAGACCAAGAAGAAGAAGCGAGTGAAGACAGAGACGAACACCAAATGGTGGAAGTTGAAGAAAGAAGACTGTTGTGTGGAATTAAGGGAGGAACTAAGACAGGCACTGGGTGGTAGTGAAGAGTTGCCGGGTGGCTGGGCAAGCACTGCAGAAGTAGGGAGGGAAACAGCTAGGAAGGTACTTGGTGTGTCATCAGGACAGAGGAAGAAAGACAAGGAGACTTGGTGGTGGAATGAGGAAATACAGCAAATTATACAGAGGAAGAGGTTGGCAAAAAAGTGGCATAGTCAGAGAGATGAAGAAAGTAGACAGCAGTACAAGGAGACGCAGCGTAAAGTTAAGAGAGAGGTGGCAAAGGCAAAGGAAAAGGCATATGGTGAGTTGCATAAGAGGTTAGACACAGGAAGGAGAAAAGGATTTGTACCAATTGGCTAAACAGAGGGGCCGAGGTCAGAAGGATGTGCAGCAAGTTAAGGCGATCAAGGATAGAGATGGAAATGTGCTGACAAGCGAGGAGAGTGTGCTGAGAAGGTGGAAGGAGTACTTTGATGGGCTGATGAATGAAGAAAATGAGAGAGACAGAGAGAGAAGGTTGGATGATGGGGGGATAGTGAATCAGGAAGTACAGTGGATTAGCAAGGAAGAAGTGAGGGCAGCTATGAAGAGGATGAAGAGTGGAAAGGCAGTTTTTCCTGATGACATACCTGTGGAAGCATGGAGATGTTTAGGAGAGATGGCAGTGGGGTTTTTAACTAGATTGTTTAACACAATCTTGGAAAGTGAGAGGAGGCCTGAGGAGTAGAGAAGAAGCATACTGGTATTGATTTTCAAGAACAAGGGCGATGTGCAGAACTGTAGCAACTACAGAGGTATAAAGTTGATCAGCCACAGCATGAAGATATGGGAAAGAGTAATAGAAGCTAGGTTAAGAGGAGAGGTGACAATTAGCGAGCAGCAGTATGGTTTCATGCCACGAAAGAGCACTACAGATGCAATGTTTGCTTTGAGAAAGTTGATTGAAAAGTATAGAGAAGGCCAAAAGGAGTGACATTGTGTCTTTGTAGATTTAGAGAAAGCATACGACAGGGTGCCATGAGAGGAGGTGTGGTATTGTATGAGCAGTTGCAGAGAAGTATGTAGGAGTGGTGCAGGATTTGTAGGAGGGAAGTGTGACAATGGTGAGGTGTGCAGTTGGAATAGATGGGTTCAAGGTGGAGGTGGGATTACATCAAGGATCGGCTCTGAGCCCTTTCTTGTTTGCAATGGTGATGGACAGGTTGACGGACGAGATCAGGCAGGAGTCTCCATGGACGATGATGTTCGCGGATGACATTGTGATCTGTAGTGAGAGTGGGATGCAGGTTGAGGAGAGCCTGGAGAGGTGGAGGTATGCACTGGAGAGAAGAGGAATGAAAGTCAGTAGGAGCAAGACAGAATACCTATGTGTGAATGAGAGGGAGGACAGCAGAATGGTGAGGACGCAAGGAGAAGAGGTGACGAAGGCATATGAGTTTAAATACTTGGGGTCAACTGTCCAAAGTAACAGGGAGTGCAGAAGCGAGGTGAAGAACAGAGTGCAGGCAGGGTGGAGTGGGTGGAGAAGAGTGTCAGGAGTGATTTGCGACAGAAGGGCACCAGCAAGAGTTAAAGGGAAGCTTTACAAGATGGTTGTGAGACGAGCTATGTTATATGGTTTGGAGACTGGCACTGATAAAAAGACAGGAGGCGGAGCTGGAGGTGGCAGAGTTGAAGATGCTAAGATTTTCACTGGGCATGACAAAGAAGGACCGCATTAGGAGCAGTTATATTAGAGGGAAAGCTCAAGTTGGATGGTTTGGAGACAAAGCAAGAGAGGCAAGACTGAGATGGCTTGGACATGTGTGGATGAAAGATGCTGGGTATATTGGGAGAGGGATGCTGAATATGGAGCTGCCAGGGAAGAGGGAAAGAGGAAGGTGAAAGAGGAGGTTTATGGATGTGGTGAGGGAAGACATGCAGGTGGCTCGTGTGACAGAGGAAGATGCAGAAGACAGGAAGAGATGGAAATGGATGATCCGCTGTGGCGACCCCTAACGGGAACAGCCGGAAGTAGTAGTAGTAGTAGTAGTATACATTTTCTATTTGTTCAGGGATTTCAACATATTTCTGATTATTTAATGAATTGATTCGTTCTTTCTTGCCATGGTTGTTAGACTACTTTTTATCAACATTTAAGCATGTTTTTTTTCCCGGTCAAAACTATCAGTATTGTGGTACTAGCAGTGTTTTCAATTACACAAATCCTGATTGAATATTTCTTCCCTGTGAGTAGCCTGCTTTCTGTCATTATTTTCCATCATAGACCACATAGGCTTGCTTATGTTAATGAATATTCTGTTGCCTCAATGTAGGGATAATTTGTCCTACAACCATTTTCATTCTAATGCACAGTTGAGTGAAGTCATGGACTGTAAACTGGATCAAAGGATAGTCACCTTTTGGCATTTTGCCATTGTTCACATGAAAGACTTCAGCAAAATAATGGATGGTTTTTATTTTGCTTCATTTGCTTTTGCTGATGAAATAGGTGGCTTGCAATCTACTGCATGGAAACAACACCAGCGAGTTTGAGCGTTCCAAATGCTTTTCCTGGGAAGCCCGGATATATCACCTTTGACCTAGGTCACTTCTGATCTTAATTTCAGCAATTCGAATTTGAGAGCTGTATTAGAATTTTTAAAATCTGATTTTTTGAACCTGTAGTTACAAATTATTAAATTTTAACAGTTAATTTACCTCTACAGAATTTCAAAACTAATAAGTCATTATTTAAAAATTAAAATTAATGAAATACATCACTGAAAATTTCAGATAAACTGAATTAACATTCAAATTCTGTTGACAACTGTCTGGCTCCCTACAGTAGTTTCAAGTTAAATGTTGAAAATGAATTAAAATTATTAATAATCATTGAGCTTCGATGTGGATTGCTGTGAATGAAGTCCACATTAAGATGCAAACCTCATAATCATGAAAAGCAAGTACGAGTGGTCGGAAGGAATTTGATTAGTAACATTGAAAGTGTAACAGCAGTGCGTTAAACAATCACACACACACACACACACACACACAGAAATAAATATGGAACCACTTGTTTTTGCACCACGAGAGTCACCCAGCTGATAAGTGGCGTATCCAATTAGAGCTCCAACAGAAGGGCTGCTAATTAGCAAGTCTGTGCATGTGTGTGTGTGTGTGTGTGTGTGTGTGTGTGTGTGTGTGTGTGTGTGTGTGTGTGTGTGTGTGTGTGTGTGTTGACTCTATGGTAAAGACCACATAAGGATGACATGTAATTTGTGACACCAGCATTCTGCTATTCCACTAAATTACACAATACAGGACTTACACAGCCCCCTGACACACTTGACACACACAGATTTCCCAGGCAAGAACAAAATGACATGCAACAAAATTGGTGTATCATTCATTCATTCGTTTTTAAAAATGAAACCAAAAAAACATTTTTTTTCAATGTTCCTTTCCAAAACTCAAATGAAAATTTTTTTTTGATAAAGACTCATTTTTCAATTTCTTATTTTGTGCTGAAATCAAAAATGGAAAAACCAGTAACAAGCAAAATCTGTCTATCATTTGTTCTCTTCATATTCAATTGAGAATCCAAAACCAGAAAATGAAATACTCATTCGTTATGTCATTATTCTAAGTTCCTGAACCTAATATCAAAAAGCAAATAACAGTTTGTTTTTCATAGTTTGGATTTTATATGTAGATTAAAATAGGAAATCAAAAAATGGGTCCATGGGCCAAACTTGATTTTATTATTTAATTTGTTCGATTTGTGTGACACGGAAGTTACTGACTTCTCTACACTTCTTCATTTGTTGAATAATGTTAATTTGGTAGTGACACCATGGCCGCACTGGAACACTATGCTAATTTAATTAAAGATATATTTGAAACTGGCAAGACACATGCAGAGATTTCCACCACATTGCAGCAGATGGGCAGCCGGCGATTTCTTAACAGACGGGCCCATATTATAGCCACAACTTCACGAATGGCTATCTGTCTTCCATGGGAGTGTGTGCAGGAGATTGTGCCGTTGGAATTCTGAGAGATTCATCATGAATTCTGACGTCAGCTAAGTATTATGCTAAGAAGTCAGTGAAAAAACAAGCATACTGTTATGTAAGCTAATATGAGCTACCTGTTTTGTAAACATTATTTTATTCCAGATCTGCGGTGGTCAACCGTGGGATGTGGGACCAACTTGGGGTCGACTATGGCAGGGACTTTTACATGTGCCTGTACATGTACATGGAAGAGAAGCTGTCAAGACACAGACACAACCTCAGCAGGCGACCATACCTCCAAACAACATCAATTAGGCTGAGGTTTTTGTAATACTGACAAACAGTACAACTTATATAATCAAACATAAGAGAAAAAGAGTCTGACCCCCCCCCAAAAAAAAAAACAAGGACTGAAAACATTTTAAATGAGAATTAAATTTTCTTGCTTAAGAAACTGCTTTATAATCTACTCTTACATTTTCTGTAGTTCTATTTTCATACCATCTCCAAACATGGTTTTGGTCAACAGAATCTTCAAGAGGAAAGGATTTGGCCCGAGGTGAACAATCGAGTGAACTGCCCATTGAGGCCCTGGTACCTGCCCGACCAAGAAGTCATCAACATGGGGGACAATATGGCTTAATTCTGCTTCTCAAACCTGACATGTCAATCTAACCAAATTTGACCAGGCAGAGTGGTGCAATCATAGAATGCACACAGGATCCCATGTATGAGTATGCACAACATGTCAAAAGCAATGCTTTTGTTTTTTTACACTCCAGACACATGCATCATAAACGGCACGGCTTTGTTAAGTTATTCTTTACCATGTTTCCTTGTTTTTGGCTGTGGGAAACCCAATGAAATCGCTGGACAGCATGTGTTGCTGTCCAGCTAAAATTTCTGAGGAGCTGCTGTCCAGCACCTCTGTTGTGGAGAACATGTATGAGCAAGAGTTGAGATCCTCACTGACTTGGGTGTCAGGTTTTAGGACTGACCCCTTTTCATCCGAGGATACATGTCATGCAGAATAACACTTTTTAGAGAACTACCCTGGCATCTCTTCTTTTTAATCATGGGGTAAACAATGACTATACGCCTTTCCAGAGTGCCTTATTGTACCTTATCAATGCATTGTAGCGAATTCGGGGGACAACGCAACCACAGGAACTGCCGCGGCCGGGAAGCGAACCTGTATCGCCCGCACCGCAGGAGACGTCACTAACCGCTAGACTAAAGGGTCAGACCCGCCACTCAGTGGGTCTTCTTATCCATGCACGTTACACTAACCCCCTCCTTCGGGAAGCGCGTCCCCGCGCTTAAGCATATCAGCTCCTTCACGCCTCAGAGCGCATACGCTTCCGATGGCCTTACGGTCGCTCCATCCCACTTCTGACACCAATGTAGCGAATTCGGGGGACAACGCAACCACAGGAACTGCCGCGGCCGGGAAGCGAACCCGTATCGCCCGCACCGCAGGCGATATCGCTAACCGCTAGACTAAAGGCTCAAACCCACTAGTCAGCGGCCAGCGGTGTCTTCTTATCCATGCACGTTACACTATCTTATCAATGTAACCCAAAGATATGTCTGAAAAAAGTAACTGAAACGTTTTTTGCCCCCCCCCCCATCTGCGGTGTTGGTGAGTAGCTAGGTAAACAGACTGCTGTGTGCTGCTATGTGTTAATCATAAAAATTAAAAAAAAACCCTGGGCATAAAGATTGATTTAAAAATCTTGTGTAGCTGCCGCTGTGCCAGTCAGCTAAATAATTTGGCAAATACACTTTGATTTCTTTAAAACTCTGTTGTATTTAATTTTTCTTAGGTAAAATAAAATCTTGCATACAACGGCATAAAACTTGTATTGTACCAGTATTACCACAAAGGCAGACATTTTATATTTTATGTTAACTTTAAATTCTAAAAAAATATACAACATAAATTACTGCAAATCTGAGCTTGTAACTTAGCCTTCACAGCATTGAAATGTGGGTAAAAAATAAACTAACCTAATAAAACTACACACATCAAAGAGTGCACTTTAACTGTAGACGTGAAGTGTTAATCAAGGAGAGATAGAACACAAAGAACAGCAAAACTATGCAATTTTGCATACTTGGTGTATAATTACACTCCAAGAATGTTTCAAAGTGCAAACAATTTAAGAAAATACACAACATAAAATAGTGTAAATCTGAGATTTTACTTCAGCTTTCACAGCATTGAAAAATGCTACAAAATAAAAACATAACCTAATAAAAGTATGCACATCAAACAGTGTGTTTTAACTGCAGACTTGAAATGTTATTGAAGGAAAAACAGAACAATTAAGGACGGTGAAACTATGCAATTGCACATGCTTACATACTGTGCAATATTAGTCCTGAAGTACGTTTCCCTGTGCAGCCAATGCATCAGAGAGTCCAGCGAGTCTTTCTATATTGTCATCAAAATCATCAGCTCGATATTTTGGGCAAAGGGCAGAATTATTCTGCCACTCCCCAATGCAGCTCCTGCAGCCAATAAGGCTTTGGCAGCATGGTGGTTTTTTTCTCTATGGGCATACTGCAATGTGTTGTTTAGTCTCGCGAGAACAAACAATCGGAGATCACCGCCTACCAATCGTCTGGGGATTTCTAAATGCAAGACAGTTGCTAGAACGGCGGGGAGAACGGCCGCTGACAAGCCTACACCTACTGCTACGCCCCTTACATTTTGTCAAGGACACGTCTTATCGGAAACTATGCTCTCTCCCCATCCTCCTCTGTAGTGAAACAAACTGGAGATATAGCGAATCACTTTTTAACACAGAGAGAGCTTTTTAAAACATTGAAATTGATGTCCCAAGTAATGTTAGATCTAGTTTAGAGACTGACTTGTGAGTCTGCGTGTTGTTGGACGTAATGTACGGCTTGTTTGTTCCGTTCCTAAGGTCTTGAGATGTACACACACACACACACACACACACACACACACACACACACACACACACACACACACACACACACACACACACACACACACACACACACACACACACACACACACACACACACACACACACACACACACGCACACACACACACACGGGCGGCACGATAGCGCAGTGGTTAGTGCAGTCGCCTCACAGCAAGAAGGTCCTGGGTTCAAGCCCCAGGGTAGTCCAACCTTGGTGGGTCATCCCGGGTCGTCCTCTGTTTGCATGTTCTCCCCATGCCTGCGTGGGTTTCCTTTGGGGGCTCCGGTTTCCTCCCACAGTCCAAAGACATGAAGGCCAGGTGAATTGGCCATATTAAATTGTCCCTAGGTGTGTTTGTGTGTGTGTGTGTGTGTGTGTGTGTGTGTGTGTGTGTGTGTGTGTGTGTGTGTGTGTGTGTGTGTGTGTGTGTGTGTGTGTGGGTCCTGTGATGGCCTGGCAGCCTGTTCAGGGTGTCTCCCCGCCTGCCGTCCAATGACTGCTGGAATAGGCTCCAGCAACTCCGTGACCCTGAGAGCAAGATGAGCGGTTAAGATAATGGATGGATGGACTTCTGTAGACAACACAGGCAAAGGCATCTCTAAAAGCTGCTGCTTGGGCCTCTGTCAGGGACATGGCTGTTCTGGGGTTTGGAATTTGCAAACTCCATCAGCTCCTTCATTGTTGTGCACACTTCTTGCAGTCCCTGGGCTGCCAGGACCAGGTCTTCAATTTTATCAAAAACATTACTGAGTCCAGTATCTTCTCGTCGATTGAAAAACAAGAAAAATATACAACAAACAAATTATATCCTATTTGTTCTCAACAAAATCCTTTTTACAGTTAAAATTAATGCTAGTTTTATTTTTAACGAATGAACGAATGATACACGGATTCAATAGTTTAAAGCTTAAGTACTAATAAACAGTGAAAAATATGACCTTTGGCAAGTTTCATATTCATGTGCCACTTTTGATGTTTCTGCTTTCTGAAGGTTGCTTATCAAAGGTAGGATAGGTTTTGGTTTTTGAAGGCTTGGATATTATAGGATCTGTCGTCTTCAAGGAGACAAATTAGATGGGAAGAGGGGATGCATTAAAATCAAGCTACATGTACAACAAGGACAGTGAGAAAGATTGTAAGCCCAAGGTCCCTTGATCTAATGCTCACTTTGGGAACTGGCCCATAATAATGTCCATTCTATGCCAAGAAAACCACCACTATAGTCATTACATTTTCACCCCGCAGTTTCCACCAATTTCGGCCAGAGTGTTAATTTGATTTCCTGTAGATGGAGCTGGAGACCACCACAAGAGGAACGGTGACTCTCCATTCAGGAGCGATGATGTGTAAGCTGTCTCCATCAGACCTTGAATATCAAAGAAAGGAGCATATGAATTGGGGGGGGGGGCAAGAATGATGGAATAGCACTAATGAAATGAAAGAGTTTGAAAGAGAAAGCGAGAAAAAAAAAGAATGAGACAGAGTGAAGCTTAATGGAGTAACAAAGGAAAGCAGGAGAGGAGATTTGCTGCCAGGCCAGGGAGTGTTTCATTCCCACCTCCATTCATTCTGTCTCTCCTACAAGATTATTGAGCCAGTCTACCTCCAGAGACAAGGTTGGACTATAGAGCCGGCCAAAATCTAAACCAAAGTTGTTTCCTGCTTGGATCTAGCCAGTTATTATTCCTCTCAGCAGCTACTTGTCACTATAATACGCCCTGCTTTGGATACGCAAAACATAAAAAAAGAAAAAAAAGTGGATGTATTCCCTATGTGGAGGTTTTTCTTTGTTTTTTTTTTTTTACAAAAGCCAAAACAACTTGAGTTGCAAGTTAAATGCATTTTTGTAAATTTCTAACCAAAACCACCCACATTTTCAAATGACAGCATTTTACAAAACAAGCCACTAGAGGATTACTAGTCAATCAAAGCCACAAATATCACTGCAGTTTACTTACTCGGATGGCTCAGCAGAGAGCTCAGCACCTCGACCCAGGATCTGAATCAAAAGATGACCATCAAAAGAGATAAAGCGCTAAACTTTACCTCTGATATATTGAGCGCAGTGCTTTTTCTTTCTGAGCACAAAGGGACTCGGATATCTGCGGCTGATTGTGGTCTGGTTGCTATTCCAGCATGTCGCTGCACACACTGATTTCAGAGGCTTGGCGTGTCTGCCGAGACACCTGGCAAGGAGTGAGTTTGTCACAGGGAGAACTCACTGAAAACAAGGTGGGATGTGAAGGCAGAACAGGGCTGCAGTCTCTTCCTCCTACCCTCACCACCATTAAACACACACACACACACACACACACACACACACACACACACACACACACACACACACACACACACACTTTGTAGGCACATGTCACACATCTCTTTTAAGTACAAAATGGTTAGTGCATTCATTTCTGACACTTTAACTGTTAAAATAGTACAGTTAAAGATTAGTACACAGTAGTGTTAGTGTATGGCATGGGTTAACGACACAGCATGGGAGAGGCCCATGTATCTCTCTCCCCAGTGAAAAGGCTCTGCAAGATGCCTTGCTGCTTTAATCAAGTCTTTTTATCCTCTGGTGTTTTTCATCTTTGTGTTTTCAAATAAACAATCTACTAAGCCCTCAGCTACCATCTTTAGTGTCATGGCATGCATGTGAAGAAGAAAGGTTGAAACACTTTATCGGCCAAGTAGTCTTACACTTAGTAAAACTCATTAGTAGCTGGGCGGCAGTAGCTCAGCAGGTAGAGTAGTTTGTCTGGTAACTGAAGGGTTGACAGTTCAATCCTCTGCTCCTCCTTGCAAATATGTTGAAGGTGAGCCCTGAGCAAGACACCTAACCTAACCCCTAACTGTTCCCGATGAGCTGGTAGTTAACTTGCATGGTTGACAAGGCAATCAGTGTGTGTGTGTGTGCGCACGCATGGGTGAATTAACGTGAGTCATCGATTGTAAAAACACTCTGAATGGCTGTTGTAACTAGAGAAGCGCTATACAAAATGCAGTCCTTTTATTTAAGAGTAAGTTTTCACACATACCCAGAATTTGTCCCCTGTGTTTAACCAAACCTAACTATTCCTATCCTATCCATTATGAAAAGACAAAGCCACTTACGATAACAGGTATATTCTGGGTATGTGTGAGAAAAATAAATCTTCACACACACCTGAAATTTTTCCTCTGCATTTAACCCATCCTCACCGGCAGGAACAGTGGGCAGCCAGATCTGGAGTCTGTGCCTTGGTCAACACTGATGGCAGGAGTGATTCCTTAACATGCATGCCTTTAGGTGTGGGAGGAAACCCATATGAAAACAGGGAGAACATGCAAACTCCCCACAGAAAGGCCCAAGGGACCTCTGTTCGGAGTGAACCCAGGACCTTCTTGCTCATCTTGCAGGGCCAAATCTGAATGCACCACTTTGTGACAACAAAATGGTGTCACAAGACTAGAGTTCAATGTTATCAAATCACTTATATCATGAAATGTGCATGATGCATTTCAACCTATCAATGAACAGTGACGTTGTTCAGGACATCCACTCAGATCATCTGCTTTAGTACTGTACTGTCAGATTAGAGATCGATTAGGTTAGTGATGGTTAAGAGATGCTGAATGTCAATGTAAAAGGAAAGTTGAAGTGTGTGTTTTTGTTTGGTTTTAGGGAAGATGTTTGTGCTATAGCAACCTGCCTGTCTCTCATATATTCTTACTCCCCTTTCAATCATATCACCCCCCCCTTTTTCTTCTCAGTTGTATCCGGCCAATTACCCCACTCTTCCGAGCCGTCCCAGTTGCTGCTCCACCCCCTCTACCGATCCGGGGAGGGAGGGCTGCAGACTACCACATGGCTCCACGTGCCTCCTCTTTTCACCTGACAGTGAGGAGTTTCGCCAGGGGAACAGAGTGCGTGAGAGGATCACGCCATTCCTCCCAGTTCTCCCACCCTCCCCTGAATAGGTGTCTCGACTGACCAGAGGAGATGCTAGCGCAGCGACCAGGACACATACCCACATCCGGCTTCCCACCTGCAGACATGGCCAATTGTGTCTGTAGGGACACCCGATCAAGCCGGAGGTAACACAGGGATTCGAACTGGTGATCCCCATGTTGGTAGGCAACAGAATAGACCACCACGCCACCCGGATGCCCCTCAATCGTCATATCACTTTCACTACATACAACCATTTGACATTCCACATCCCAATAATTGGAGCACATTTGTCTTGAAATAACACATTTAATTTCATTGAACACTAGAAGGGACATGCCAATTTACCGACCCCCCCCCCCTTTATCTCTCACTCTCACTCCCTCACTCACATACACATTTTAATGTATACGATAGTGGGAATCAATAACATATCATTCTGACTTAAACATAAAACAATACTTAAGCTTTCATTAGGAATGATCAATCTCACATCCTGGCATGTAAATTAATATTCAGCTTGCTGATCCAAGGATGTGTCTATTGTACTTTTTAAACAGGTTAGTTGCTGGAAGTCTAGCTAATTTTTCTTTTCTTTTCTCTCTTTGTATTGTGGTCAGATGTAAACTTCTAAAGTTGTGACCTAAAACTTATCAAACTATAAAGTTCACATAGTGTCAGTAACTACCGTGTATTTGTCTATTACAAAGTTATGAGGATAACAGAAGTAGAAACCAAATGCTGCTGGAAGTTTGTCTCTCTGTGTATTTTTATCGCTGATATAAAGTAATGGGTTTTCATTGCCTGATCAAAGTACATGTGGCCCCAGGGAAATAATACAGATGCCACAATACACAGTATAAAATGATGAGAAAATCAAGATGGCTTATTGTTTAATTATGTAAACAAAAACAAAGCAAAGCAGAGCGCAATATAAAATCCACTGCTGGGATTACAATCTACTACTTCATCTACTCTGGTCTCTCTCTCTCTCTCTCGCCCTCGTTCCCTGTGGTTTATTGAAACATGTTCTGCTTTCCCCTCTCTTCTCCTTGTTTTCCATCCCTCTTTCATTTTAACCTCTCTCACACCCATTTCTGTATTTACTGGCCATCATACAAAGTCCCCTCTGCTTCATTCTCTGTTTGCCATAATACAAGGTGAATTTGTTTATTTTTCTCAATTTTTCTTCTATAATTCAAAGCTAGAGGTGAATAAGCGTTGAATCTGACCAGTGTTTTGACAAGGACGTCTAAAATCAGCTTTAAGTTTTCAGAAAAGACGGTTTCTGTGTATGCATGTATGTGCGTGCATGTGTGTGTGTGTGTGAGAGAGAGAGAGAGAGAGAGAGAGAGAGACACAGACAGAGAGAGAGAGAGAGAGAGAGAGAGAGACAGAGAGAGAGAGAGAGAGAGAGAGAGAGAGAGAGAGAGAGAGAGAGAGAGAGAGAGAGAGAGAGAGAGAGAGAGAGAGAGAGAGAGAGAGAGAGAGAGAGAGAGAGAGAGAGAGAGAGAGAGAGAATGTGTTTCTGTCTGGGAATATGGGTCTTTGTGAGTTATTTGTTTGTGCATGATTGTGAATTTGCTCAATGGTAGTGCATGTTATGTGGTCAGTAGTTTCTCTGTGTAGTCAGAATAATGCAGACATTTAGACAACCATTCATCCATGAAGGAAAGGAAGAACTAAAAAAGGATCTTTGAATTCAAAGATCCTTTTGAAGTCAAAGTCGGTCAAATTTATCAAAATTCATAGCGCCACCCATCAAAGAAAAAATCATGGCGATGATGGCAAAAACATCAAAGGAGATATAGGGGATACTGTAATGATATTGCTCTTATTCCACAACAACGCATCCACTGCCCAGTTCTTCTTGAAAACCATTTTTGGTGAAAGTGAATCTCTGAAAACGTTAGAGATGTTAGCAATTGAGTAAGGCAAGTATTGCAGGTGAAATAATTACAGTTATAATAGAAAATGTATGCATTTGCTAGATGTTCCACTGTAGTGGCATCCAACCATCAGCATAAGATGACTGTACTGTGGTTGATAGACATCTCCCTCATATCAATGTCTTTACACATGGTGCTGTTCTAGTGCCTGTAACTATCCTCCACAGTCTGTTGGAGTAGAAAATATTTTCTTAATATGCTTCATTAATTAAGGTTAAAAAAATGGAATCCTCTGGTGCCAAGAGCTTAAGTGTTCTTTGAAATGAAAGGTTTGGGAAAAGGTACTTACACTCGCTGAGCCTTACTGATACTTTATGAGCTAATACAGTGGAAAATGACAAAAAGAATACATGTCAGTCCTCTGTATGTACCATATTGTTAACCACCCACCCAAAAAAAAAAAACACTCCTCTACTTTTAGCTAATATGGAAAAAAAAATATGTAGCGTTTTTTTCCAAAAAACCGTCAGTGGTGTTGAGTGCTCGACAGGAACTGGGAGACTACTCAGGATTGAGGGAAAGATGAATGGAGCAAAGTACAGAGAGGTCCTTGATGAAAACCTGCTCCAGAGCGCTAAGGACCTCCGACTGGGGCGAAGGTTTGCCTTTCAACACGACGACGACCCTAAGCACACAGCCAAGACAACGAAGGAGTGGCTTTGGGACACGTCTGTGAATGTCCTTGAGTGGCCCAGCCAGAGTCCAGACTTCAACCCCATTGAACATCTCTGGAAAGACCTGAAAATAGCTGTGCAGCGATGCTCCCATCTAACCTTGCAGAGCTCGAGAGGATCTGCAGAGAAGATTGGGAGAAATACCCCAAATATAGGTGTCCCAAGCTTGCAGCTTCATACCCAAGAAGACTTGAGGCTGTAATCGCTGCCAAGGGTGACTCAACCAAGTACTGAGTAAAGGGTGTGAATACTTATGTACATGCAATATTTCAGTTTTTTATTTTTAATAAATTTGCAAAAATTTCTACAAAACCTTTTTCACTTTGTCATTATGGGGTATTGTGTGTAGACTGATTAGAAAAAAAGGAATTTAATCCATTTTGAAATAAGGCTGTAACATAACAAAATGTGGAGAAAGTGAAGGGGTGTGAATACTTTCCGGATGCACTGTATATGTGGCCTTTAGCTCCTCCTTATACAATAAATAATAAAAACCTTATTTATATAACATCTTTCAAAACCATGTTACAAGGTACTTTACAAGAAAAGACTTAATGGTACACACAGTCAAGATAAAAAAAAAAACATAATAAAAACTGTGATGAGAACTACTGTGCCCAGCATGCTGTGTACGTAAGAGGAGGGGCACGCAACAATATGTTTTAGCGCGGTTCTGTGCTGGGGCATTCTGGGATTGTTCTACTCGGTACTGGAAGCAGATGGCTGAATAAAGCACGTTATTAATCGCGACTCCCTTGCCTGTCGTATATGCACATGACATGGTGTCAGAAGATCTTCGAATCCACTTACCTCAATAATCGGGAACGGAGTTGGTCCGGTGAGACGAGGAATGGCAAAATGTAATCCCCCGAGGCATTTGAGTTCACGCAACCGGCGGCATGGCCGATGTGGATTCAGAGGTTTCCCGGTTTCGACTAGCAACCAAGCTAAATGCGGAGGAAGGTG
Source organism: Lampris incognitus (assembly GCF_029633865.1). NCBI lineage: Eukaryota > Metazoa > Chordata > Actinopteri > Lampriformes > Lampridae > Lampris > Lampris incognitus. The sequence goes on from NC_079217.1 coordinate 35,042,376, forward strand.
AGATCCAAGTCAATTCCTTGATATACGCACTGGGGAAAGATGCAGAAGCTATTTTTTAATTCATTTACGTTCGAAGAGGCTTCTCACGCTAACGATTATGACAGGGTGGTCAGTAAACTCAACGAGCATTTCGTACCACGGAGAAATGTCATCCACGAACGTGCATGTTTTCACCGGCGCTCGCAGAGAGCTGGAGAGACTGTCGAGGCCTTTGTGAGGAGTTTATATTATATTTATATTTATATTATATATGAGTTGGCAGAACACTGCGAGTTCGGGGCATTAAAGGAAGAGCAAATTCGTGATAGAGTTGCGATCGGAGTTGCTGACCGAGACGTGTCACAGAAGTTGCAGATGGAAGACGAGCTCACGCTAGGAAAAGCGGTGCAAATGGCCCGTCAGTTCGAACTGGTTAAACAGCAAAATGCGGAAGGAATTACAGCTGAACTGAATGCAGTTAGCAAAGCACAGGGCGCCAATGCCAACCGCGACCGCAGTAACGCTAGCAACCACTACAATAAGGGCGACGGAAACGCACAGCGGCCCAAAACAGCCTGCCCCCGATGTAATCGCGTGCACGGGCAGCAGCAGGAATGCCCTGCACGCAACAGGCGTTGCAGGAAATGCGACAAGCTGGGACATTTTGCTGCCGTATGCAAAACCAGAGACGTGGGGGAGTTTGTTTACCAGGATGATGCTTATGAGGGCGAGGCGGAAAGCGAAAGCCACCCCTACTTTCTCAGTTGCATTGAGGGGATGGATTTTGAGAAAAAGTGGCAAGTGGCGTTACCGATCTGCGGCAAGTTGGTTAATTTTAAAATCGATACAGGGGCGGACATCACTACCATGTCACAGACTGCATATAGGTCACTGCCTGAACGGCCACGGCTGGTTAAAACATCAATCGACCTGAGAAGCCCAGGGGGAGCACTGCAGTGTGCGGGGAAATTTGTGGCGTGCACGGAGAGACGGGGGAAGATGCACAAAATTGGGATTTTTGTGATAAAAGGGCCAAATGCCAACAATCTATTGAGTCGCAGAGCTGCATGTGAAATGGGCCTAGTTTTTAGAACAGATCAAGTTAGCGAAGATGTTTTCGGGGACATTGGATTGCTTAATTGTGAACCTGTCATGATTGAGCTTAAGCCCAATATACAGCCTTATGCCCTCAGCACGCCACGCAGGGTCCCTTTCCCTCTCATGCCAAAGGTGGACGACAAGCTGCAACGCATGCAGTCCTTGGGGATCATCACAGAAGTGACCGAGCCCACAGACTGGTGTGCACCCATGGTGCCCGTAGTCAAAAAGAACAGCAAGATACGGATCTGTGTGGACCTTAAAGCGGTTAAACCAGGCTGTTAAGCGCGAGCGGTTTATGCTTCCCACGCTGGAGAACATTATGCCCAAGTTGGCAGGGGTTTTCACAACGCTAGACGCATCGTCTGGCTTCTGGCAAATTCCACTAGATCCCAGATGTGTAAAACTAACCACTTTCATTACTCCCAGAGGCCGGTTCTGTTTCCAGCGGCTCCCGTTCGGCATCACATCGGTACCGGAGTTCTTCCAGAGGGAAATGTGCATTCTGCTGAGAGACCACAAGGGCACGGTCGTCGTCATGGATGACATACTCGTGTACGGCAAGGACCAGGACGAGCACGATAGAAACTTGGAGGCAGTACTGCAGACAATCAAAACATCGGGGCTGAAGCTCAACCGGGAGAAATGCCGCTTCAGCAGGAGTGAGTTGCAATATTTCGGGCACATCATCAGCAAAGACGGCATCAAACCAGATCCAGGCAAGGTGAAGGCCATCTCAGACATGCAGAGCCCCAAGAATGTCCTTCAGGTGAGACAGTGGCTGGGTATGGTAAATTATCTGGGGAGGTTTCTACCCGAACTGTCATCTGTGCTACACCCGGTGAGTGAGCTGCTGAAGAAAGACGCAGAGTTGCAGTGGGGGGAGCCCCAACAGCAAGCCTTCACCAAGGTAAAAGCAATGTTGTCTTCCACTTCTGCCCTGGCATACTATGATGTAGCAAGGCCCACCATTGTGAGCGCGGAAGCTAGTAGTTTCGGGCTGGGGGCAGCACTGTTGCAGGATCAGGGGGACAAAGTTCAGCCTGTTGCCTTCTGCTCCAGAACTCTCACAGATGCAGAGAAGAGATACTCTCAGTTAGAGAAGGAATGCCTTGCAGGGATGTGGGCCTGTGAGCGGTTTTCCCGTTATCTGTTAGGCTTAGCTGAGTTTAGCTTACAGACAGACCACAAGTCCCTGGCCCCCCTCATTAATGCATATGATCTGGACAAAGTGCCGCCGAGATGCCAGCAGCTTCTAACTCGTCTAATGCGTTTTAACCCCAGAGCAGTGTATGTTCCGGGTTCACAGCTGGTGGTGGCCGACGCCCTTTCCAGGAACCCACTCCAGGACGGCCGCGGGGCAGACACAGACGGGGATATGCGTGCACATGTCGAAGCTGTGATCGAAACCAAACCGGTGTCGAGCACGAAGCTGGACATGTTAAAGCAGGCCACACGTCAGGACGACACAATGCAGAGGGTGATCGGGTACACCAAAGAGGGATGGCCGAGGCATGGGCCCTTTTATCTGCATGGCTACCATGCTGCGAAGGCATCGCTGTCCGAGGCAGACGGGCTGCTCCTGTACCAATACAGGATTGTAATTCCCCCCACGTATCAGGAAGACATCCTACACAGGATTCACGAAGGGCACCAAGGCCTTACAAAGTGTCGTGAAAGAGCAAAGATGTCTGTCTGGTGGCCTAGCATCAGATCGGACATTTACCGGAAAGTTACACAGTGCACACTCTGCCAAATCAATAAGCCCTCACAGTACAAAGAGCCCCTACGTACAACACCACTGCCGCCCGGCCCATGGCACAAGATTGGGGCAGACCTTTGCGAGCAGGATGGAAAAAACTACCTGGTGGTGGTTTATTATTATTGCAGGGACATTGAGATCGCCCAGCTACGGACCACCTCCAGTCTACAGGTGATTGAACAGCTGAAAGGTATGTTCGCACGATGGGGCGTCCCTTGGGAACTTATTAGTGACAATGCCACACAGTTTACGTCAGCCGAATTTGGGCAGTTTTGTAGGAACTATGATTTCCGCCATGCAACCAGCAGCCCCCACTTCCCCCAGACAAATGGAGCTGCCGAAAGGGCCGTCGGGACGGCCAAAATAATTTTGCGGCAGCCTGACCCACACCTAGCGCTGATGTACTACCGCGCCACACCAATTGCTGCCACAGGTGCGAGCCCTGCGCAGCTTATGACCGGCCGCCAGATCCGGACCAACATGCCTGTGCTGGAGAGGAAACTCCAGCCACAGCTCTTCGACCACAAGGAGGTGGAGAAGAATGACAGAAGGGCAAAAGAGGCTTATAAGTTTTTCTTCGACAGGAGACCCTCTGTACGTGCCCTAACCGAACTGCACTCAGGTGAGAGGGTATGAGTCAAACTAGACGGGCAGAAGGGGTGGAACATGCCCGCAGTCGTGGTGAATCCCTCAGGTGAGCCACGCTCCTACATGGTGCGTACGGAAGACGGGGCTGTCTTCAGACGGAACCGCAGGCACCTGCAATCTGTGCCTGCCCCTGCAACTGTTGCAACCCAACCAGCCAGAGACAGCAATGACTTGCAGCAGGAACAACTCAGCCCACCGGTCGCCTCCTCATTGGGCACTCCCACGGAGCCGGACGTGCCAGCAAGGCCCTCTGGGTTCACCATCACCTCCAGTGGAAGAGTTGTAAAACCTCCAAAGCGGTATGATGTTTAGATACTGAGTGAGCTATGGGGCAGAATAATCCCCACACTCAGTCGAAGGGCTGGGCAGTCTACCCCACCCTTCAGGTTAATTTTTGAATTTTTGAAGTGCATGTCTTCATTGTTAGCTGGTTATGCTGTTAATTAGCAAATTGCTAATATGGTATTGCTGTTGCTATGTTTTCTAATCTAGCAATGCTATTCTTTCCATTGGAACATACATGTTCTTTAAAAGGAAGGAGATGTGATGAGAACTACTGTGCCCAGCATGCTGTGTACGTAAGAGGAGGGGCACACAACAATATGTTTTAGCACGGTTCTGTGCTAGGGCATTCTGGGATTGTTCTACTCGGTACTGGAAGCAGATGGCTGAATAAAGCATGGTATTAATCGCGACTCCCTTGCCTGTCGTATATGCACATGAAAAAAACATAAAGCACAAGACCTGACCTATTTTACAGAACAAGAAGTAAAAGGGTCAGGATAAAGATCACAATCAATCAATCAATCAATCAATCAATCAATCAATCAATCAGATTTTATTTGTATAGCACTTTTCATACAAACAAATGTAACACAAAGTGCTTCACACAATAAAACAATAAAATCAATAATGAGGTAGCTGAGTTAAAGAAACAAATTGCTACCCTGTCCATCAAGGAAGAACCACAGCCAAACAGAACTCAGATTGAAACCAGCTGCATGGTCACGAATGCCTCCACACCTCGAATTTTCACGCCTCGTTTTCCAAAGCCATGGTTCTGCTTTAAATGTGGTGGAGATGGTCACATTGCCGCCCACTGTGTGAGTGCCCCCAACCCCGTTCTTGTCCATCAAAAGAACACCGAGCTGAGACAAAAACGTGAAGCTCACAGGAATACGCATACCGTCACCTCCATGCCTTTAAACTAGTAGCAGCTCCTGTTTCGGGACGTTCAGGAGCTAAGTACCAGCATAAGAGTCCCAAACCCATTAATGATATTATGAATAGAACCCAGACAAGAAAAAATAGATACAGACAAAGATACCAAAATACCCAATCCCTTCCATGTGAACTTGTAGGGCCACGCTGCACTGCATCTGTCTCCATTGAAGGAATAGAATGTGAATCAATCCTTGACACCGGTTCCCAAGTAACAACCATTTCAGAGACATTCTACTTGAACCACTTATCGTTCCTCCCCATCCAGCCCATTCAGACTCTTGGCCAGATAGAAGGCGCTGGTGGCCAACATGTTCCTTACCAGGGTTATATCCAAGCCCTCATCTCCTTCCCCAGCAGCATCACTGGCGTAGCTGAACAGGTCTCTTCATTAGTTCTCATTGTGCCAAATTGCCATTTTAACACTCAGATTCCCCTATTGATTGGAACCAATGTCCTTGACAGATTATATGAAGGTGGCATAGAAAAGCATGGAAGAGAATTCTTACAAAGGCCCAATATCAATAGTAACTGTATCTTGCTGTTCCAGCATGTTGCCCTAAGTCATCAAGAAGAGATTTCAGCCAATCATGTTAAGTTGCATGGACGCCACCCTGTCACCATTCCACCAGGAAGAAAAGTGTTTGTCTTTGGAGATGTCAGAGTGAAGAAACATTCCCCACGTTCCCTTTTCGTGGTCGAATCCCCTGAAACCGTTTCCTTACCTGGTGGCGTGTTCGTTGAAAATTCCTTGATAGAAACTCCACTTCGATCTTTAAACAAGATTCCTGTCATTCTCAGAAATGTGACTGATCGTAGTGTCACACTGCATCCAAGGCAGGTGATAGCTGAAATGATGGTAGCACAGTATGTGATGCCGTCTGAATCCCAAAATATGATTGTGCCTGACATCCCTCAGTCTCAGAGTAACACCACCAACTTTGATTTGGAAGATGCCCCCATTCCAGAAGAGTGGAAAAAACGGATCACACAGCAGCTGAACAGCATGCCAGAGGTGTTTGCTGTTGATGACTTGTCTCATGGTCATACGACTGCAGTAAAACATCGCATCCGACTCCAGGATGAGGCCCCTTTTAGAGAGCGACCCAGACCCATTCATCCCTCTGACAGAGAAGCTGTCAAACAACACCTAAGAGAGCTGCTAGACGCTGGAATTATTCGTGAGTCAGAGTCTCCATTTGCTTCCCCCATTGTAGTTGTCAAGAAGAAGAATGGTGCAATAAGACTCTGCATAGATTTCAGGAAGCTGAACATGAGAACGATCAAAGACGCCTATGCTCTCCCCAACATCGAAGACACCTTCTCTGCTCTTAGTGGAGCCAAATGGTTTTCTGTCATGGATCTGAAGTCAGGCTACTATCAAGTAGAAGTTGCAGAGGAAGATAAGCACAAGACCGCTTTTGTCTGCCCTCTAGGCTTCTATGAGTTTAATCGTATGCCCCAAGGTGTGACAAATGCACCAAGCACCTTTCAGAGACTGACGGAGAAATGTGTTGGAGACCTGCATCTCAATGAAGTACTAGTATTTCTGGATGACCTGATTGTCTTCTCTGACACACTAGAAGATCACGAAGCCAGATTGATGAAAGTGTTGAATCGGCTCAAAGACAATGGCCTAAAGTTGTCCCCTGAAAAATGCAATTTTTTCCAGACTTCTGTTAATACCTTGGCCATGTTGTAGATGCCAATGGGGTCCACACAGATCCAAGCAAAGTCTCTGCTTTGAGAGAATGGCCTCAACCCACTAACAGAAAAGAGCTCAAATGCTTCCTAGGATTTGCTGGATATTACCGACGTTTTGTGGAAGGGTACTCTAAAATAGCAAAGCCATTGAATGCTCTAACTGCTGGCTATGTTGCTCCAAGGAAAAGAGGGAAGATTTACAAGAAGGACAGGGTCAAGACTTCCATCAATCCCACCTTACCTTTTGGAAATGAGTGGACTGAAGAGTGTGACGTTGCTTTTAGAACTCTCATAGATAAACTGACTTTGGCCCCTGTTCTTGCCTTCGCCAATCCCAATCTTCCTTACGTCCTGCATACTGATGCCAGCCACGATGGTCTCGGTGCTGCGCTCTATCAGGAACACGATGGGAAGCTGAGGGTTGTAGCTTATGCCAGCAGAGGGCTATCCAGAAGTGAACAAAACTATCCTGCCCACAAGCAAGAGTACCTCGCCTTGAAATGGGCCATCTGTGAGAAATTCCATGATTACCTCTATGGAACAGAATTTCAGGTTTTAACAGACAATAACCCCCTAACTTATGTGTTGACCACAGCAAAGCTTGATGCAGCAGGACATTGCTGGTTAGCCGCTCTGTCAACCTACAGATTCACCATTAAGTATAGGGCTGGGATCAGCAATCAAGATGCCGATGAGTTGTCCAGAAGACCTCAGAGTCCGTCAGAAGAAGATGAGGAGTTCAAGCAGGAGAAAACGAGGATAGAAGAGCTGAAGCAAAGGGTTTTGGATGGAGAAAGCAAAACTGTTTCGGGTGACATGCTGTCTGCTTTATGTCAACGCCACTCTGTGACCACTTTGGCTGACTATTTGCAGCCAGAACTCCCCATTCTCGCTGAATCCTTAGCTTTAGATGCTTCTGCCATCCCTGATGACTTTGTGTTCTCTGGACAAGGCACCCTCCCTGGAATGACTCACAATGACTGGTATCAGTCTCAAAGACAGGATCCATCTATCAGACGTGTGATCAGTTTCATTCAAGGAAACCGAAAACCCACTTTTCAAGAGATGTCCTCTGAACTGTCAGAAGTCAAGCTGCTCCTTAGAGAATGGAATAGACTAGAGCTTATAGATGGAGTACTGTTCAGGCAATGTCTCGATCGTGGGAATCAGATCTATCAGCTGGTGCTGCCTAGTAGCCACAGAGAAAGAGCATTGCAAGGCCTTCATGATGAAGTCGGTCATCTTGGCACTGAGCGTGTCCTTCATCTTGTTCGTTCCAGATTTTTCTGGCCAAAGATGTTTCAGTCTGTTGAACAGAAGTGTAGGACTTGTGAAAGATGCATGAGGCAGAAAGCCAATTCCCAGCATGCTGCTCATATGGAGAATATACAGACCAGTTATCCCCTTGAACTGGTGTGTATGGATTACCTCTGTATTGAGCCTGATAGTAAGGACACTAGAAACATCCTCGTCATCACAGATCACTTCACCAAGTTTGCCGTTGCCATCCCCACGAAAGACCAAAAGGCGAATATGGTTGCCAAAACACTGTGGGAAAACTTCATTGTACAGTATGGTTTTCCAAGTCGCCTTCTCAGTGACCAGGGGAGAGATTTCGAATCCCACACCATCAAGGAGTTGTGCTCTCTGATTGGAACCGAAAAGATCAGAACAACGCCATACCATCCATGTGGAAACCCTGTCGAGAAATTTAACAGGACCCTTCTCAGCATGCTTGGGACACTAGAAGACAAGGATAAATATCATTGGAGGGACTTTGTCAAACCGCTAGTCCATGCATACAATTGCACGAAAAATGACACCACAGGCTACTCTCCATATTAATTGTTGTTTGGTAGACAGCCAAGACTACCCATTGATCTGGTTCTAGGCCTTACACCAGACCAAATTGGATTCAAGTCGCATTCGGAGTATGTTAAGCATCTTCGACAGCGCCTCCAAGACAGCTATGCACTTGTTCCCGGAGATAGAGTCCTGGTGAAGAATGTCAATTTAAGAGGAAAACATAAACTTGCGGACAGATGGGAAAAGCAAGTCCATACTGTGGTGAAGAAGATGGGAGATGGCCCAGTGTATGTCGTCAAGCAAGAACAGGGTGAAGGTCCACACCATACCCTTCACAGAGACCTTCTTCTGTCCTGCGACTTTCTACCTGTTACAGATAAAGTCTCAGAACCTGAAACAAACTTACCAACAAGGAGGCTGAGATGCAGGGAAGCAGTCTCGCAGCAGACCAGGCACGACAATATTGTTGACCCAAATATGCCCAGCAGTGACGAGGATGAGGATTGCTATCCACAGATCTCCACAAGGTTTCCCCAAAGCATCAGGACAACCACACTGGCCACCCCTCTAGCACGTGCCACGGAACTGTTGAACCCAGTCGGGTTGAATCCAAGTCCATCAGAGTTCTCCCAATCTGATAGTCCACTCATTAGTGAAGTACCCCATACCCCTGAGTCTGTTCACAATCAGTTACTTGAAAAGAAACCAATTGGGCATGAGACAGAAGTAGTCACAGATAAATTCTCTGAACCTGTTCGAAGACACTTACCTGAAGGAGACCCCACGTCATCTACAGCTGTTGTACCTCAATTTGGACCCACTGAAGGACGTTCACCTGAAAACAACCCACTTGAACCCGAGAGTGCACCGCCCACTGGTGTGACAGGCCAGGCTGACCCGTCTGACGGAAACCCATCTGAGAGCGAACCGATCAGAAGATCTATCAGAGAAAGACATCTCCCTGAGAGACTCTGTTATGGTGAACTAGGAAGGCCTTTAGTCCTAGCCATGGCCTCATTTTTCGAAAGTTTGGGCAGAAATGTCCCTGATTCTTCTAGAGTGCCCTCTGCAAGACCATACAGTGTTTAGACGAATGCAGAGACTGATGTGGTTTAGAGGGGGAGAATGTAACCCACATGATTACATGTACCCTGTAACGTATGTAAGTTCCACTAGTAGCCTCTAGGAGGCACACGAGCTACAGAGTTTAAACCATAAAAACAACCGTCATCAATAGAGAAGAGAGAATGAATCTGACGAGAGAAAGAATGGAAGAGAAGAGAAATACGGATATTTTGAAATCCGGACAACTTTGACTATGGATACTTGAATTATTGATATTTGAACTACGGATATTTGAACTACAGGACATTTGAACTACGACATAAAGATCCCTCCCACGAAGCTTGCTTGGTGAGCCACTAGCCAAAGCTAAAAGTAAACAGCTTTCTGTGTTCAATGTAATCGTAGCCATTTACGTAGGATATCTTGATTTTATCCAAAGACAGATGATCTCCTGTTGAAGGAAGAAGGAAGACTCTTGTCTCTTGTGTTTTGTACGCTGCTGGAATCCTGATGAGATAAGAGTTTAAAATCTTGAAATCTAAAGACTGACAATTTTCGATTGGTTGCTAAGCTAAGCTAACCCAGCTAAAACGTATATCTATGATTCTTAGCAGTTTCCCGTATGATTCAGAGCTTTAAAACCAGTCAGGAAACCCGATCCATAGGGTTTATTTGATATAGGAATGTTAGACATTTTAATATAATAATATGCTTGTTGTTAAAAAAAACTGTAAGCTCCAGTTGCCACTAGCCACCGAGCCAACTCGGGCTACATGGCATCCATGGAACCTATAGCAGCCAGCTAGACGTGAATTCACGTTGATAGTGCCGTCTGACCGTCATGCAGCCTGGCTGCGATGACATTGTTTTTAACTGTTCTTACAGCAATAGGCTGTCGTCATTCAGCCGCATATTAGTTATATGTAGGAAATGATTTAATTGTGAGAATTGACTCTAGATTTGGGTATTTTTATTTTGTTTGTAATTGTTTGATAGAGATTGCAATTAATAAGGAATCTGTACAATTTTGTGCACTGTTTTTTTTAGTACCCCGAACAACCCCCCCCCTTGCTACACCTTTTGGAACCCTTGGATACCCCCTTTGGATTGCCCCCATCATCGCCCTGAATTTGGATTCATCATCATCGCCCTCTACATTAACTTGCCCCTGTGATTGTGGTAGGAACTGGACATTGCACCTTGCACAGATTGGAAGACTGAGTCATTCCCCCTTATCTTTTCTTTATTATTTTCTTTGAGTGCACTCATACTTTATGTTGGATTATTTGTTTAATTTGTTAGTGTAGAATATGGCTGCATAAGTAATATATTAGCAGGGTATAAGATAGAATATAGATAGATATAGACAATAAATAGAATATTAGGAAGAACTTTTAAAAAGTATAATAGAGTAATATATATATATATATATATATATATATATATATATATATATATATAATATAACACATCTCATTTAGTATTGATATTGAAATAACTTGACTTTGAACTGATGAAATAAATTGTTTTTTTTTTTTATTGTAAACTATACCACTAGGGTGTGTGTTGTCTTTGGGGTGAGTACTAGAATCTGGTCTAGAAAAAAACCTACACCAATCTCCACTGAACTTAGACATTAGACTGTAAACTGTCCCTGCGCAAGCATAGGCCCATTCCCCTGTCATGCAGGTTACACATGTTTTTAGTTTTAACAGGTGCAATGTTGTCAAAGATATTTTGTATTTTTGAGTTGAAGTCGTTCACAAGATCTTCAGTTTGTGATGACATGAACAGCGACACCTCATTTACAGTTTTCTGAAAGGTTTCAAATGTATTATTATCAATGAAGCATTTTTTGATCATTTGAGCGCTCTTCTGTTGTACAGGAAGAGCAGACAAATCAAAAAATATACAACAGTGATCAGAGATAACAACATCCATGACACAAGGTACAGTAATATTAAGTCCTTTTGATATGACTAAGCCTGTAGTATGCCCCTTATTGTGGGTGGGTCCAGAAACATGCTGAGTGAGAGCAAATGCCTCCAGTAAGCTAATTAGGTTTCTAGCATTGGTGTCTGTTTGATTGTCAACATGAACATTAAAATCACCCAGGATGATGAAACAATCATAATCAGTGGAAACCATAGGTAGTAGCTCCGAAAATTAATCAAGAAAGCCATGTTTGGATTTTGGTGGCCGATAGACACTAATTATTAAAATCGTAGCATTGTATAGTAAAATCAAAGTATTCAAAAGACGTGAATTTCCCGAGGGGGGTTTCCTTGCAGCTATAGGAATCAGAGAAGACAGCAGCCATTCCACCGCCTTTCTTATCAGATCTGGTGGTATGGATGAATTTGAAACCAGGAGGTGCAGTCTCAATAAGCGTGACTGCGCCATTTCTATCCAGCCAAGTCTCGGTCAGTAGGGTGAAGTCCAGGTTATACGTACTTATAAGATCATTAACTAAAAATGACTTATTAATTAGTGACATGACGTTTAATAAAGCCGTTTTTGTTGTCTGAGGTGCATGGCTTTGTGGGGGACTGATAATTGAAGGCCGAACTGGCAACACATTGTTTAGCTCCCTGTATGTTACAGGGAGATTACGGGGTCTGTGTCTATGGTTTATTATTACAGGAATTAGTATGACAGAGTGGCAGTCAGTGGTATGATGGATCGAACTCACCAAAGGACCTGAATAAGTATGGTTTACAACGGAACCAAAATTGAAACCACTCTGCTCCTGTGGACGACAATTAGTGATAGAACGTGTCCGCACCTGTGTGCGGGCACCAAACATTATTGTCGATAGCACAAACATGAGAGTTGGAGATAATGGAATAAAACACGTTTGCAGCCAGCATTCATGAGGCTGCTTGATTTGGATGGAGTCCATCACGTTTGAAAATAGAAGGGCGCTCCCAGAACAGATTAAAATTGTCAGTAAAACCAAATTGTAAACGAGAGCACTGTGAATGAAGCCAGGTGTGAAGCTGCAAAAGTCTGCTAAAATGACCAATGCCACAACCGAAAGTGAGAAGTGGGCCATAAAAAAGTCCTTCTTACTAAGTTTTAGAAGGTTAAAAAGATGCATGACATCCGATTTTAAAAGCTCTGACTGCTGCCGTGGAATATCATTTGTGCCAACGTGAATGACAACATTCTCAACGGAGGTATATTGGGATAGCAGACTAGGAAGATCTACCAGAATGTCATTTACCTTGGCACGTGGAAAGCAGTGTGTTGCAGCTCTGTTCGACCTGACGTCCCTGATGATAGAATCACCAACAATCAGAACAGAAGGTGGCTGTGGAATGGGTGCAGTAGAACAGCGCATCCGGCCATCATACACCGGTGGATGGGGGCTCCCAGCCAGTGTGGGGGATACAGCACTGGGGAGGGATGCCACCAGTGGCCAGTTTAGAGCCGGCAGTGTCCCTGCCTGCTTCAACAACCTACGTCGAATGGATGAGGTTTCTTTTTGGGATCCGGGGTGGTGAGCAGTAGGCGATGGTGAGCGTTCCGCTCCTGGATGCGACACACTAGTCAGCGGAGGGAAATCTTTGTTTTCACAAGAACATAAATAAAACATAAAACATTGAACCTGATAAAACAAAGTCTATGATTAAAACAAGTAAAAAATACCTTATTTTTTTACTTGTTTTAATCATAGACAATAATCATATATATATATATATATATATATGATTTTAATCATATGTGTGTGTGTGTGTGTGTGTGTGTGTGTATACGTGTATATATAGAGAGAGAGAGAGACGGAGACAGAGAAAGAGAGAGAGAGAGAGCGGGAGAGAGAGAATGTTAAAAATCATTATTGTTTCCTTTTATTTGAGCACTGATCCATTGTATGGTTGGCCCAGGCTTTTCTGTCTCTCAGGTCACCCTTATATTTTGAGTTTTACAATACCTAGATTGTGCTTAGCTTTTGGGATTTTTATTGCAGCCAGGGAGGCCAATCCAATAAATGTTCAAGGAATAAACTTGTCAGTCACTAATGACCTTCAGACCCTTTACTATTTCTTTCTTAATTGACTGACTGCAGTTTAAACCACTGCTCGCTATCTGTGATGGATAATTACACTGACACACACACACACACACACACACTTAAATGCAAGCGCATACTTAAAAATGAGCACGCACAGAAAAAGTTGGAAATTATAGTTGTATTGTTGTGTCTCAAAGGTCAGACCCATTTCCCTTGAGGGTTTGGACAGAAGTTATCTTTTGAGTCACACACATTTTTACAACACAAAGGGTAAAGTGTCATCATGTTCTCTGACAGCAGTTATTAACAGCCAATGTACAATAAAAGTTAAGCTTCAGTTGGTCTGACATCTTTTAGCTGTCTCACATTTAGTTAAGCGAAAAGAAGCTAATCTAAAGATGTTAGACTGAGACAGTGCTTCCTTTCTTGGCTGGAGAAGGAATTGCTTGTGATCTCGTTTGTCTGATTTGGAAATATGAGTTCTCTGTTGTCCGTATTGGTATCAGCATTAAACCTTTAAATGCAACCCAGGTCTTCTAATCAAGTGATGGATATGGACATTGTATTATTAGGTTTTTCTAAGATTTTCTGTTGTCTTTACTGTCTTTCTAAGTGGATTTATATAGTAACCAGAATGCAAGGTGGGCGGCACGGTGGCACAGTGGTTAGCGCAGTAGCCTCACAACAAGAAGGTCCTGGGTTCGAGCCTTGGGGTAGCTCAACCTTGGTGGGTCATCCCGGGTCATCCTCTGTGTGGAGTTTGCATGGTATCCCTGTGTCTGTGTGAGTTTGCTCCGGGGGCTCCGGTTTCCTCCCACAGTCCAAAGACGTGTAAGTCAGGTGAATCGGCCATACTAAATTGTCCCTAGGTATGAATGTGTGTGTGTGTGTGTGTGGGCCCTGTGATGGCCTGGCAGCCTGTCCAGGGTGTCTCCCCACCTGCCGCCCAATGACTGCTGGAATAGGCTCCAGCATCCCCATGACCCTGAGAGCAGGATTAGCGGTTCAGATAATGGATGGATGGATGGATGGATGGATGGATGGATAGAATGCAAGGTCTCAGCTACTCCAGTGTGGTGGTGTTAGTCTTGTCTTGACATTGTCCCTCTGGCTGGATGTGCTTTGCTCTTGAACTCCTTCAATTTCAGAGCCCCTGTGAGGCTTAAAATAAAGAGCTGCTTGGATTACATCCACACAAATAATGTTGACTGCATTAGCCACTGGATACTCTCTTGCTATTGAGCATCATTTAAAATAGCCTCATTGAAAGCAATTAGGATCACCCCCCCACCACCACCACACACACACACACACACACACACACACACACACGCACACACACACAAAAGCTTCATCGAGGTTCCAAATGTTCACCATTTGGAGAGAAAATGTATCTGTTTCTCTTCATTTCACATTTAATTAGTTACTTTTCTCACTTAAAAAAATAGCTATAAAAAGAAGAAAAAAAGTTTTCTTTTCTGTCGAAGAAAAAAAGTCCTTTTTTTTTTACATTGTATGATGAGTAATGTTTTAAAATGGCATCATGTCAAGACTGTACTGGTCCCCGCCTGCTGCCAAGTGAGTGCTGGGATAGGCTCCAGTGTCCCCGTGACCCTGAGTCGGATAAGCGGTTTGGATAATGGATGGGTGGATGCACTGGTCCTTAACGTAAATCTGGTTTTTCTGGGGATTTGCTATGACCTTGTAGCAGCAGGGACATTACTGTTCAAAATATCATGTACGGTTTGCCATCTTGAGATTTTAATTGATCATGGACGTTTTGAACAAAGCTATTCCTACATCACTGGGCCAGACACTCACTGAGAATTAATGATAATGCCTTGGGCTGCAGTGCAGAAGACTATTAGCCTGGTATTCTCTGTAATATCCTCTGGCTTCTCCCTCCTGTGGATTTCCTAGCCTTTATGACTGGGTTTCTCCAGGGTAGCCAAATTAAAAGCTGATTATCTTTATTCAGGATGGATGGGATGCAGTTGGTGGCCTGTTTGTTCATAGAAAGAGAAGCACCAAACTTGAGCTAGCTGATGCCCATAGGACATGTGGTGCAACCAGAATACATCCCTGTGGAAATACATGGAACCCTGCTGTACGTTCATTAAATTATATACCATCTACTGCCTCAAAGATGGATATAAAGTGCTTGTCTCATTGCAGTTCTTGCATATGAAACTTAGATGTAATACTTTGCATATGAAACAGATTTAATAATTGTTTTACCATGTGATAAAGGGATGTAACAATGAAAACCAGCTACCCAAATATTCTTTGAAAATTTGCTGATATGAGTTAACAGATTTTTCACACTGGGCATATCAACATTAGGCTCTGTCATGTTGTCATCTTTTAATTAATATTCTGCAAAGACTCAATGTACTATATCAGACATGGGCAACTGGCAGCCTGTGGACCGCAATTGGCCCCTGTCCTCACTCAGTATGGCCTGCGGGTCAATTTCCAAACATCAATAAATTGTTGGTTTCACAGGCGTTGGAAGCAAGTGGGCCATTTGATCACATTTGAATAGGATCCCATTTGTAATTATACTGTCCACTGATAGAAGGTGCTCCATCAAAACACAAGAGGCCTGTAGCCAAACAACTGCTTGCACGTGGTCTCATCTTGGTCTCCGCGGGCCTCTTCCGCAATGACACACGACGAGGAGAGACATAAGCAGCAAAAAAATAAAACTTGACCTAGAGAACCATGTCTTTCAGACAAGATGGGAAACAGAACATCTTTTTATGGAATTCAAAGGCAAACCTATGTGTTTAGTGTGCCTGGAAACAAAATCAGCCATGAAGGAGTTCAACTTGGGTCGCCACTACAATACCACGCACAAAGACAAATATGGCATGTACACCGGAGGTACCAGAGCTGCTATCATCGCTGACCTTAAAGGAAAAATACAATGACAGCTGAGCCTTTATCACCAAAGCCACGTCTACACAGGAGTCCTCTCAAGGCATCTTATGCTGTTTCCCTTGAGCTTGCTAAAGCAAAGAAGCCCTGGTCACCAAATAGGAAAATAAATCTCGAAACAAGAAACTTAACCTGAGATAATCTTTCTTTTTTAGAGTAATTGTTTCGAAACAAGTGTTATAAACATAAAACCAGTACACTTTCTTGAATTGTGCAATATCATCTGCCTATGGGGCAAGAACATTCTATTAGCAATACCTTTTATAAAAGCATTATGAGACTTGAAACCAAATAAAACACCTTGATAAATGAATGTTTTTTGCAGGACATCTGGATATTTTATCACTGGGATAAGAAGCGACTCTTAATGACTAAGAAGTCGCTTGTAATTTCAGTAAGTAGCTTTTTTTTGTGTCTTACATCCACGGAGAGAGGCCGACTCAAATGAAGTAAAGTGAGAAAATGCAAGAAACGGGAAGGGAGATGGAGTAGAAGGAAAATCAAGTGTGTTCCATAATCGTGTTACCACTTCTTGTAATGAATCAGGGAATCCCTTAGAATTAATGGAATGGTATGACCAATGTGGTTGGTGTGTGTGTGTGTGTGTGTGTGTGTGTGTGTGTGTGTGTGTGTGTTTCCACTATGAACAGGGCAATCCAGTTATACTGGTGGTATTGCACAACCCAGTCACTAGAATAAAATGTTGCCATTTTGCGTTTCTGCAAACCACAGATACATTTCTGAACAAAAAATATGTTTCATATTGTAGTGGTTATGGGGATAAATAATTCCCCTCATTGAGCTGGTAGGAACGTTAAGTTACAGCTGCTGTTTTCTCGGTTCGGGTTTACAGTGGTGCACTTCCGCTGCGCGGGTTTTTGTTGTTGTTGTAATGGTGGAAGGAATAAATGGTACACGTTGTGTAGCCGAAAGAGAAAGTTGTCACGACTCCTGATTGAGCTCCTCTACACTGGTGACCCCAACGTTTGTCTCTTGGTAGTTATCAGAGACAATCTTTCAAACGAACATGGTTGACGAAATCAACGCGGTTTCTCTCAAATTGCCCGAGTTCTGGGAGTCATCGGCAAAGACATGGTTCGCCCAGGCGGAAGCGCAGTTTGCTATCCGCAAAATAACAGATGAGGCTACTAAATACTACTACGTGGTATCGGCGCTCGGGTGTTCGACTGCAACTAGAGTGGTGAGTCTCCTTACAAATCCTCCGGCGGCAGACAAATACAAGGGGCTCAAAGATCACCTCTTGAAGATTTTTGAACTTTCCGACGCCGAGAGGGCCCACCGTCTCTTTTCTCTGCAAGGCTTGGGTGACAGCAAGCCATCCGCGCTCATGGACAAAATGCTGAATCTGCTGGGACCGGCGCACACACCTGATTTCCTCTTTGTCCAACTGTTTCTGCGACAACTGCCTGCTCAAGTGTGGACCGCTTTGGCTAACACCAGCATTACTGATTGCCACAAGCTAGCTGAAGCAGCTGACAAGTTCTTCCTGGCCAGCCAACAGCAGCACTGCGTGTCCGCGCTCACCCCTACCCACCCCCACACGCCACCACCTGGTGACTCCGTGGTGGTCACCGCGGCAACCCCCGGTCAGCGACAAAGTTTGAGGCCAAGGCGAAAAAATGCAACTCCCCGTGCAATTTCAGCTTGGCGGGAAACGCCAAGGCCGGCGCTCACTAGTGGCCATGGGCGTCGGTGTGGAGGACAACAGGCTACTTTTCCTGCAAGACTCAATCTCGGGGCGGCGTTTCCTATGCGACACTGGGGCGCAGAGGAGTGTCGTACCTGCATCGAGTGTGGACGCCCTGTCGGGTGCTCACGGCCCTCCCATGGAAGCTGCTAACGGCAGCTCTATCCGTACGCACGGCACGAGTCACATTGACATGGGTTTTAATGGACAGCGGTTCAGCTGGGATTTTATCCCCGCCGACGTGGCATTTCCCCTCCTCGGTGCAGAGTTCCTTTGTGCTCCTGGGCTGCTGGTGGACATCAGGAATCGACGCCTGATTGACACCGTCACCTTTGCTTCACAGGCGTATGCACTCAGCGATACAGGCTCCGTCAGGCTGTCCAGCATGCTCTCCAACGAGGACGTGTTTCTCCATCTTCTCTCTGAGTTCCCTGACCTCACTCAGCCCACATTCTCGTCGTCTACGACCAAACATGGGGTTGAGCACCACATCGTCACCACTGGCCCGCCGGTGCACGCCCAAGCTCGGCGCCTCGACCCGACCAAGCTCTCTGTCGCCAAGGCGGAGTTTGAGAACATGGAGCGCCTCGGCATCATCCACCGCTCCAGCAGCCCGTGGGTTTCACCCCTCCACATAGTGCCTAAGCCTGGCGGTGGGTGGCGTCCATGTGGTGACTACTGTCGGCTCAATGACGCAACAACACCGGACTGCTACCCGGTCCCTCACATCCAAGATTTCTCCGCCCACCTGGCTGGGAAAGTGATCTTTTCCAAGGTGGACCTCGTCCATGGATACCACCAGGTGCCCGTCCATCCCGCTGATGTCCCCAAAACGGCTGTGACAACTCCATTCGGACTGTTCGAGTTCCTGCACATGCCATTTGGGCTCAAGAACGCCACGCAGTCCTTCCAATGCCTCATGGACTCAGTGTTGCGGGACCTGCCTTTCCTCTTTGTGTACCTGGATGACATCCTGGTCGCTAGCCCCTCCGTGTCTGAGCACTTGTCCCACCTCAGAGCCCTTTTCGAGAGGCTCAGCCTGCATGGCTTGATAGTTAACCCGGCCAAATGCCAGTTTGGTCTGAGCACCATCGACTTCCTGGGCCACCGGGTCACCAAGGATGGGGCGGCCCCCCTTCCATCTAAGGTGGAGGCTGTCGCAGACTTTCCACGCCCACACACGGCCCAGTCCCTCCGGGAGTTCATTGGATGGTGTCCTTCTACCACCGGTTCATCCCCCGGGCTGCCGATCCCCTCCGCCCCCTATATGAGGCTCTGAAGGGCACAGCCCCCAAACACACCGTGGACTGGTCTGCAGAGAGGGGCAAGGCTTTTAAGGATGTGAAGGCCGCCCTGGCTGACGCGTCGATGCTGGCACACCCTGTGTCTGGAGTGCCCATCGCCATCACGACGGATGCTTCAGACTACGCTGTCGGCGCGGTTTACGAGCAGTGGGTGAGTGGCGTGTAGCAGCCGCTTGCCTTCTTCAGCCAGCAGTTGAACCTGAGAGAGCGCAAATACAGTACCTTTGATCATGAGCTGCTTGGCCTTTTCCTCGCTGTTAAGCACTTTCGTTTCCTACTGGAGAGCCATCCGTTCACGGCTTTCGTCGATCACAAACCGCTGGTGTTCGTGATGGCCAAGGTGGCAGAGCCGTGGTCAGCCCGCCAGCAGCGACAGTTGGCCTACATCTCAGAGTTTACCACCGACGTGAGGCATGTCGCTGGGAAGTACAACCCGGTCGCCGACTGTCTCTCCCGGGCCATCGCTGGTGCCGCCCATTTGGGACTCGACTACAGCCAGATGGTGGCTGACCAGGCCGCCGACCCAGGAGTGCAGGCATACAGGACCGCCATCACAGGGCTGCAGTTGGAGGATGTGGCTTTCGACGACGCCGGCGCCACGCTCCTGTGCGACGTCTCTATGGGTCAGCCCCGACCCGTCGTTCCGACTGCTTGGAGGTGGCGGGTCTTCGACGCAGCCCATGGGCTATCTCACCCTGGCAGAAAGCCTTCACAGAGGTTGGTGGCGGCAAACTTTGTCTGGCATGGACTCAAAAAGGATGTGAGGGACTGGGCTGACACCTGTGTGGAGTGCCAATGCTCCAAATTGCTCCGGCATGTCAAAGCGCCCCTGATACCTTTCACGGTACCTGAGAGGAGGTTCGACCATGTGAATGTGGACCTGGTAGGCCCCCTACCCCCCTCCCGTGGTTTCACATACCTGCTCACCATGGTCGACAGGACCACACGATGGCCAGAGGCCGTACCACTTTCGTCCACAACAGTGCCTGAGGTTGCCCGAGCATTCATTGGAACCTGGGTCGCCCGCTTTGGCACCCCATCTGACTTCTCCTCAGACAGAGGGCCGCAATTCACGTCAGTGCTCTGGGAGATCGCCGCGGGATTAGGGGTGAGGCTCCATCGCACCACAGCGTATCACCCTCAAGCGAATGGATTGGTCAAGAGGTTCCATCGCTCGATGAAGGCCGCATTGCGGGCTACCCTCAAGGATGACCGCTGGGTCGACAAACTGCGTTGGGTCATGCTTGGGCTCAGGACGGCCCCCAAGGAGGACCTCCAGTCCTCATCTGCCGAACTGGTCTACGGACAGCCATTTGGGGCCCCGGGGGATTTCCTTCCCACCGCCACAGTTCCCTGGTCCGCCAGCTGCCAATGGACTGCGCTGCAGGAGGAAGCCAGGGCTTTTGCACAGGTCCCCACTTCTCAGCATGGCGGCTCTCAGTCCTATGTCCCCACAGAGCTGCGGTCGGCGGAATATGCTTTCATCCATCACGACGCGCACCGCGGTCCCCTGCAGCCACCCTACGACCGCCCATTTCGGGTACGGGACACTGCAGATAAGCACTTTGTGGTGGAGGTTGGTAATAGGCTGGAGCGGGTTTCTGTGGACCGCCTTAAACCTTCTCACCTGGACTTAAACCGCCCTGTTGGTCTTGCCCTGCCCCCACGGCGGGGGCGCCCCCTGGCCCTGCCCCCTTCCCCCGGCGAGCTGCCCCCTGCTTCCCCAGCCCCTCCCTTTCCCCGGTCCAGCTGTGAGGACTCTGCTGCTTTGCCTGCAGTTAACCAGCCCCCGGCTCCTGTTCAGCGGAGCCGTTGGGGCAGAGGGATCCGCCCCCCTCGCCACACTGACTTTTCGTATTAAGGCGAATTCTGGGGGGACGTGTGTAGTGGTTATGGGGATACATAATTCCCCTTATTGAGCTGGTAGGAACGTTAAGTTACAGCTGCTGTTTTCTCGGTTCGGGTTTACAGTGGTGCACTTCCGCTGTGCGGGTTTTTGTTGTTGTTGTAATGGTGGAAGGAATAAATGGTGCACGTTGTGTAGCCGAAAGAGAAAGTTGTCACGACTCCTGATTGAGCTCCTCTACAATATCAACATTTCAACTAATAGCTAATGTTGGAAGGAGTACCTGGCTGCAGCCTGCAGGATGGGGTAGGGTTCAACGTCGAACATTTAATCCCACCCACCCACCCATCCCTCACCGAAATCCTGTTTAACCCCACCCAAACTCAAGTTCAAACCAATGAAACTGCCATTTAATCCCACCTAAATTTGACCGTTAAACCAATCCAATCAAACGGTGGGTGGTATTAGATGTTCGACGTTGAATACCACCCTGTTCTGAAGGCTGCAACCATCCTGAGTGTTAATTTAACTTCCTGAGTATTAATTTAACTCTAAGAGTGTACAAATGGACCCAAAAGGATCCATTTGTACATTCTCGGAGTTAAATTAACACTCAGTATTTAACGTGCAGGTATTCCTGAATGTTGGTGGAACCAACGGCAGGTCACATGACTATCAAGATTCTGTCTGTGTAAAGGGGAAAAAAAGGCTGATACTCCTTTTATTTCCAGTGGAAATTGCAATATTTTAAGATAGCTTTGGCATTAATATACATTTCGATAAAATTTCTATTGAGAAATTTGAATTTTATTTTGATAATCTTCATTCAGTTTGTTAGATATTATGAAGATTCATTCAGGTCTCGCCAGAAATTTATTGGAATGCAACATTTACGATACTGAACACAGCCCTAAAACATGTTTCTCAAAAATTTGCTAAAATATCCTAAATAATATGCACCCTATGTACCCTACCTTTGTGCACTGCCTGCTAACACCTATATGTTCTATCGGAATTGAACCTAGTTTTTTGGCACTTACTTGCATTGTCTCCTGACTAGATCCTTGATTATGTTATATTAACTCTCAGATGTATGTCACTTTGAATAAAAGTGTCTGTAACATAAGTTGAAATTTTGAAATGAGAAATATTTTTGGTTCAGAAACATTGAGATTTAACATATCCATGGTTTGCAGTAATGTAAAATGCCAACATTTTACTCTGGCACCTGGGTTGCGTTGCCAGTTATCTACTATTACTACTACTACTGTTATCAGCTGCTCCAGTTAGGGGTTGTCCATCTCTTCCTGTACTCTGTATCTTCCTATTTCATGCCAGCCAACTGCATGTCCTCCCTCACCATATCCATGAAGCTCCTCTTTGGCCTTCATGCTTTCTTTGCTTTGTGTCCAACTTGAACTGTCCCTCTAATATACACGTTCCTAATCCCGTTCTTCTTCGTCACTCCCACTGAAAATCTTAGCAACTTCAACTCTGCCACTTCCAGCTCCGCCTCCTGTCTTTTTGTCAGCGCCACTGTTTCCAAACTATACAACAAAGATAGTCTCACTACCATCTTATAAACCTTCCCTTTAAATCTTGCTGGTACCCTTCTGTCACAAATCACTCTGGACACTCTTCTCCACTGAATCCACCCTGCCTGCACTCTGTTCTTCACCTCTCTTCCACACTCCCCATTACTTTGGACAGTTGACCCCAAGTATTTAAACTCATATGCCTTCATCACCTCTATTCCTTGCATCCTCACCATTCTGCTGTCCTCCCTCTCCTTCACACTCATGTATTCCGTCTTGCTCCTACTGACGCTCATTTCTCTTCTCTCCAGTGCATACCTCCCCGTCCCCAGTCTTATTCTCATTTTTGCCTTGTCTGGTTTTATTTCTTTTGTAAAGCACTTTGTAACTGTCAAGAAAAGCGCTACATAAATAAAGTTTATTATTATTATTATTATACAAATTTCCTTTAACTTATTATTATTATTATTGTTATTATTAGTATTTATTTCATGTTTCCTGTTTTACATCCTGTAGAGCTGGGTCCAAACTATGGACCTGAGGAACTATAGGATGGATGTCACTTGATTGACAGTACTCGTCGTAATATGTGGGCTGTTCCGAGTAGGGCAGTCTTCTGGACTGCACTGATGTTGATGTTTCCTGGGAACACGTCTTTAGGAAAGGGGTGATTTTTTTTTTTTACTATTCGACCGTAGGGCGGCACTTTGACCAGAGCCGGCCCAAGGCTTTATGGGGCCC
Source organism: Lampris incognitus (assembly GCF_029633865.1). Taxonomy (NCBI): domain Eukaryota; kingdom Metazoa; phylum Chordata; class Actinopteri; order Lampriformes; family Lampridae; genus Lampris; species Lampris incognitus. The sequence goes on from NC_079217.1 coordinate 35,065,748, forward strand.
TAAGCAGAATTTGATCTGATTTGCCCCCCCCCGCCTCACCCCCCCCATGCTAAACCCACCTCCCACCACCGACAATAGTATTTCCATGCTTGATCGTTACTATAGCATTGTCATGACTTACTACTGTGCTGGAAAGTCTTAAAATAAACCAGCAGACAATGCATTTACTGAACAAGTTAACGATTTTAATTGCTTTTGAACTGTGAAAAAGTGCAGAACAGTGACAAAGAAATATATTATTTTATTACATAAAATGCAAATGCAAAAACAGACAATATTAAATAAATTAAATAGAAACTTAAATAATGGCATACAATGAACAGAGGGACTTCTAACATCTAACAATATAACAATAATGCGCATGAACCTGACCCCAGCTCTGACATAGGCAGCAGAAATGATTAAACCAGTAGCATTCATTTATCAGTCTGTGAACAACATGATATCAAAATATTTAGTTTTTGTTTTTTGGTGATTATTACTGATATGGTATATCACACACACAAATATATATATATATTTATCAACCTGTCATGTTTGCCATTTCAAGTGCTCTTGGGGGCCCGTTGCTGGCGCGGGGGCCCTAAGCGACTGCTTAGTTTGCTTATGGCTTGGGCTGGCTCTGACTTTGACATTGATAAAAGTGCTCTCTTCTTCGGAGTGCTTTGTTTGTTTGACTTTCTTTTTGAGTTGACGTATTTCCGCGAGATTCTGCAAAATTTGAGACGAGACGTGACAAATCGGGCTAGTGAGTCTTCAAGGTGCCATGCCATTGTTTCAACGGCCCATTATTTTGAAAGCAAAATAGCTCGAAAAAATACCCCATTGGACCGAAAGCCAATTTGTCTGCAAGCCTGTTATCCCAAAAACAAGTGCACATTGCTCCAAAAACACAATCTCCCTGCAGAGCTCTGATTCTCCATTGAGATCTGTACGGGAGCAGCTGAAAGCAGTATTATGTATGTATTATTGTAATTAAATACAGGCAAACATACTTTATATTGCCTTTTATTTGATGTTTTACTGTTCACACTGTTCGCCTCCGTTGATGCTGCCGTTATTGTGTGACGTCAGACAACTGCTTCTCCATGAAGTTGGGGTAGATGGATTTACTCCAGGTTTACAAGTCGGAACTCTGACTGGCGTCCCATTGTACTTTTTCTAGAAGCATAGCTCTCAAGTCTTGGCGTGAGACTCATGCAATGAGACCCCATCTCATGGTCTCATGCAAAGGTTCCGAAATCTCACGCATTCCACGAAATATATAAACGTGTTAACGAAATAGCCTATACTTTAGTTTATTACTTGGTTTGATTTGATTTGTAAGAGTCAGAAATACATGAACAAGGTAAAATCTAATTGGTTGAGCATTATTACATCTAATTGGTTGAGCATTACTTTAGCCAATCAGATGCGTTCCTGGATCTTGCTTCTCAACGGCGGGCTTACGGCTTGTGCCACTTGATGTCTGCGACAGCTAGCAAAAATGCCGAAATGAAAGTTAAGCTGTGCGCACACATATAAAACCAAATTCAACAGTGAATGGATAAAGTCATCTCCTCAATATGGATGCATTCTTCGAGACAAACTGGACGTCTACACATTTTTCTGTAACATTTGAAAAATATCTCTACGCTGTGCTCACCAAGGACGGACAGATGTTTAACGTCACAGCAATGGCGAGGAGCACAGAGAGAAGAAAAAAGCCATGGTGGGTATGGCTTCGTTGCAAACCTTCTTGATAACAAACGCTTCACCATTGCAAGAGAAGATTACCAAGGCCGAGGTTTTATTTTCTAATTTTTTCGTGGAACACAATTTACAAAGCAATTTACCAGCAAACCACATCGGGCCTTTAGTCAGAGCTGCCTTTCCAGACAGTGAACTCCTGAAGATTATGCCCCCACTGCGATAAAGACATCCTGTATAAATGATGCACTAGCATAGGCCGCGGAACGCATTTCGAATGGGTAGGGCCAAGAATGACGTGCGCCCCCCCCAGCCACATTCGTAACGCATAACTTTATTTATTATTGCCGTTTTTATTTGTCCTGATTATAGCCTACACTTGAGTCACAACCAAATAGTATAATCAGTATGATTAGAAAGCATAAATCATTTGACACGTCAAGTCCAGTTGCATAGGATTAAAAAATGCCAACGCTCACCACCCCATCTTAAACGTTCCCAGAGAAGTTCCTCCGTCTCTCGTTGTGCTGGATGAAGTCACTGGCAATGGCAAGACCATCCACGTTGGCCAAAGCATCCCTGTGTGTGTGGCTGCACATCAAGTCATTGAGTCTCCTTTGAGTCATTGTTGACCTTCGATAAGTCTTCATACGACGAAGGGTTGACAAAGACCTCTCGGCGCTGGCAGTTGACACGGGAATTGTATAAACCAATTTCAACAGCCTGTGTATATCTGGCAATAGGCTCATAACGTTGAGGGTAGCGGCGGCAGAGGGGCTAGTTGGAGCAGCGGCAGTTAGAAATTCTACTTCTGGTTCCTCAGAGGGCTCATTGTGGGCTGGAGTGACGGTGGTTGTCTCAGCTACCTTGGTTAACTTTGACCCGAAGAAATAAGTTATTTTTCGACGCTCATCATTTATTTTAAAGTTACTATTGCTTAAAGTTTAGCGAACACACTAGCAGTTAGTCTACTTACATAGAGCGCTGGTATTTTGTTCTGTGAAATTCATGTCCGTTTGAGGCTAAGCTCACGTGACACAAATAACCAATCAATCATTAGGAAACAGAGTTTGTTGCTTGTGATAGGCTACGTACTGTACGTAGGCTTACAGCTAGTGGAAATTAGCCCGGGAAGCACGCAAAAGTGCAATACATTAAGAATGTAACGTATTTGCGATTTGAATTTTTACACGTTTATGTTTGTTGCACGCCAAAGTAGGTATGGCCACGGCCCTACTGGCCATACCAGTTCCGCGGCCTATGCTAGCACCACATTTCCTTCTACCTACTATTGCGTCAATGAAAAAAGGTCCATATTCAATGAGCATGGATGGGAGCAACAACTCTGGTCTCAAAAAAAATGAACCCAGTGACTGTATGGCTCTCTGACATAAAGCGTCACACTCGAGTCTCGCATGAGTTTTTGAACATGTGCTCGACAAATGCTGGAGATGCTGAGACACTTTACTCCAAAGTCAACAATGTAATGACAGAACATGGCATCCCCTGGAGTAATTGCATTTTTTTGTAATGGACAACGCATCGGTCAACATGGGGTGCCGAAATTCAGTGAAAACCAGGCTTCTGCAGGAAAATCCAGACATCTATATAGCAGGATGTCCTTGTCATATCATTCATAATGCAGCCAAAAAAAGGGGGTAGTGGGTTTACTAAGTGCATCGCGTTTGATGTTGAAGATTTAGTTATTGATCTGTTCTATTACTTCGACAAGTCAAGTAAGAGGAAGAACGAGTTAGCCAGCTACTGCAAATTTTGTGATGTTGAATACAGAGCCGTTCTCAAACACATCTCAACTCACTGACTGAGTTTGCAAACTGCAATTGAAAGGGTCCTGAAGCAGTTTCCTGCCCTGAAAAGTTACTTTGCCTCTACGAATGGCCCAGGGCAAAACCCACGATTCAAGAGACTATGTACCAATTTCCAATATCATAGGTCTGAAGTGTATCTAGTCTTTTACCAGACTGTACTGCCGTCATTCACTGAATTGAACTTTTTTTTTTCAACGTGAGGACCCCTGCATTCATGTCATGCATAGTCAGATGGAAAATATGCTCAAACAATTGATGCAGAAATGTATTGATACTGTAGAAATACAGAAACATAACAATGTAATGAACATCGACTGCAGTAAGGTCAAGACAAGCAAGCAGATATTCATTGGCTTTACAACTCAGTGCAAGCTGTGAAATCTGATTGAAAAAGGTGATGTCGGTGACACAGATGTCAGTAAGTTCTACAGTGCCGTGATCTCTTTCTACGTCACAACTGTGGAACATCTCAAGACAAACTTCTCACTAGACGATGAGTTGTTGTCACACGCTCAATTCATTGACTTTGATCACTGGGCCTTACATGGTTTTTAGAGTGTAGAGTTCATCGCACACAAATTCAAGATGCATCTACAGTGGGATGACAGTGTCATTGACAAGCTGTGGGAGGAATGTGTGGACTATCAAAGTTTGCGAAAAGAGGAAATTCCACAGCATGTGTGGAACGAAGCAGAGCTCAAGCTGGAGACTAAAGATGGTAGCACCACCGCAGTGTACCATCGGATGGATTTGGTATGGGCTTTTCTATCGCAAGTAAAAGTGCCAGGATCTGCTATTAATCGATTTGGTCGCCTATTGCAACTAGCACGCTTGTTGCTTGTGACTCCTCACAGCAATGCGGACAAGGTGAGACTTTCCAGTCTAGTCCGTAAAAACAAAACTGACTTCAGGGGGGTCCGCGGGGGTGTAGCGGTCTAAGCATAGGCTTTGTGTCGATGCAGTTGCCCACTGGGGACCGGGGTACGCGCCTCGGTCTCGTCAGATCAAACTATGGCCGGATTCGATGAAGCAGCAACAATTGGCAACGCTGTCTTTGGGAGGGGGGGCAGATTCGGCTTGTGTTCGTCACATGAATGCGCCTCTGTGTGTGTCGGAAAAAGCAGAGGTTTGGCCTGGATTCGCCTTGTCACGGAAGTGGTGAGGCATCTCCCTCGAGACTGCCGGCCGGAGAGATGCAGTTGGCGAACGCATACAGTACGAGGGTGGGTGTTTGAACTAGAATACATTACATTGCAGTCATTTAGCCGACGCTTTTATCCAAAGCGACTTACAATAAGTGCATTTAACGTAGGAAATCAGGAGAGCTACTTGTCATCAGAGGTCATAAGTGCATCTAAACAAGCATCTAAGAGCAAAACCAATGCTAAAGTAAAAGTGCAAGAAAGAGATTTTTTTTTTTAAATGAGTGAGTACAATAAGTGCTAAGAACAAGTAACAGGGTAGTAGTTCTTGAAGAGGTGAGTTTTCAACCTGCGCCGAAAGATGGGCAGCGACTCCGCTGTCCTGACATCAGTGGGGAGTTCATTCCACCACTGTGGGGCCAGGACAGAAAAGAGCCATGACCGGGTTGCTCGGCAGCAGGGGCCTCTGAGCGACAGGGCAACCAGGCGTCCCAAGGCAGCAGAGCGAAGTGGTCGGCCGGGGGTGTAGGGCTTGACCATGGCCTGGAGATAGGAAGGAGCTGTTCCTTTCACTGCCATGTAGGCTAGCACCAGAGTCTTAAACTGGATGCAAGCAGCTACTGGGAGCGATTGGCTAGGGAGCGATTGGCCACTAAATTGGGAGAAAAAGGGAAAAATCAGAAATAAATTAAAAAGAAAAAAAAACTGACTTCAGAGCCAGCTTTGACATGGACAGAACACTCAGCTCAGTGATTACGGTCACGGTCAATAACAAGGACCCCTGTTTTAAATTGGCACCCGATCGAGAACTTCTAAAAAAAGGCTAAGAAGGTGACCTGGGAATACAATAACGCAAAAAGCTCGACCACAGCAACAGCATCCACTTCAGTGTCCATGCAGCCCTTCTTATTATAGTTCATGTAAGTAACTTAGCTTTATTACTCTGCTGCTATAGCTTATTACTTGGCCATTGTAAGTTGTGCAGCACGAAGGACTTCTTGCGGTCATATAGTGGTACTGCGCATTATGGTTTTACCGTGTGTGTGCTCTGTCTATGATGCAGTTTTCTCTGAATGTACGGACTGTTTTTGTCTAAATGTTTTTGAAGTACATGTTAATAAAAAATAAAAATAAATAAATACACAATAATTATATTGTTCGTTTTTGGTTAATAAAACAAACAAACAAACAAAACAAATAAATAAATAATAACTGTATTCTTCGTTTTTGATCGCCCTGTCTGTCTGTCCATCCGTCCGTCAACAAATCTCACGCATCGGAATTTTGCCAACTTGAGAGCTATGCTAGAAGGTAAATGTGTTAAGAGTGAACAAGCGCGCTTGTTAGGACTAGTGTTTTGATTAAACAAGATGATTTTGAGTCATGTGTCATGTTTACAGTGTTTTAATAGTCGTGGTGCATTTTGGGCATGAAATGAACTGTTGTGCCAAGCTGCACGTTGGTGCAGAGAGCTGTATACGGAGCTGTGAAAGTGTGCTTGGTATTGAAAAATGCTTGATAGCAATTTAAAAAAACTGGAAAATGCAGCCAGTGGCGCAGTGGTTAGTGTGGTTGCCTCACAGCAAGAAGGTCCTGGGTTTGAGCCCCACGGTAGGCCAACCTTGGGGGGCGTCCTCTGTATGTAGTTTACATGTTCTCCCCGTGTCTGTGTGGGTTTCCTCCGGGTGCTCCGGTTTCCTCCCACAATCCAGACATGTAGTTCAGTTGAATCAGCCATACTAAATTGTCCCTAGCTGTGAATGTGTATGTGTGTGTGTGTGTGTGTGTGTGTGTGTGTGTGTGTGTGTGTGTGTGTGTGTGTGTGTGTGTGTGTGTGTGTGTGTGTGTGTCCGCTCTGTGATGGCCTGGCAGCCTGTCCAGGGTGTCTCATCGCCCGCCACCTAATGACTTCTGGGATAGGCTCCAGTATCACCACAACCCTGAGAGCAGGATAAGTGGTTTGGATAATGGATGGATGGATGGAAAATTAGGCCATACTTTTAAGCGCTTTCCACTTGCAGTTGGAAAGTGGTCAATGTGACATCTGTCCATCCCCAACACCGTCATGTCACGTCACGCAAAGAAAAATACAGGAAGATTGATAACATAAACCTGGTAATCAATTACATGAATCGTTAAGCGAAATTACTTGATCCGGTTGGTTCTTCAGTGTTGCAACAGGTTCTTCTGATTCTGGTGCCTTCAATATCAAGCGTTTGAGTTTTCGTGTATTTTTTTCTGAAAATGGAAGTCTGAATCTTCGTATATAGCCTGAATCTTCATATGCATTTGTGCGTGCGTGCGTGCGTGCGTGCGTGCGTGCGTGCGTGTGTGTGTGTGCATATGTGCGTGAATGCATGTTATCTGTGTGTATGTGTCAAAATGAATGTAGAAAAACCAAATCACGTGTCCGGTAAAGGCTGCCTCTGAGATGAACTCAGATAGTTCCTATCTGCCTCTGTAGTCTCTCAGTCTTGGATGTGGTGTGCGATACAGTGTGTGATATTGTCCTCCACTGGCCTCTTGGCCCTCACATCAGATTATATTTTAGTAGATACCATCTTGTGACAACAATCCCCTGCCCTTGCTGGCTCAAAGCAGCTGTCTGTTATACCCTGTCAGTTTGTGTGTACTCAACTGCTCTCTCTCTCTCTCTCTCTCTCTCTCTCTCTCTCTCTCTCTCTCTCTCTCTCTCTCTCTCTCTCTCTCTCTCTGTGTTTGTGTGGATGATTTTCTAGTTTGTATCTCATCATGCTTTATGATGCCTGTTGTAAAGAATGAGGGACTCAGCATTGCTGTCCATTGTCTTGTTTCCAGTCAGACTCTGCCTCTTTGTGTGCTTGTCTCTGTTGGTCCTTTAACTCTCAGTGCGGATGGAAGTCTGTGGTGATTGTTTTGAGGTCCCACCGTACTTTCCATCATTGCCCAAGCCTCAAAAGATTTCCATTCTGCTTTTGTGGTGGCACTTGACAGGCCTGCTAGTCAACGTGTGGATCCCAGTGTATCAGGCTGCACCCTGATGAAGACTCACACCAAAGCCTGGGAGAGAGCTGAAGACTGCAGGGAGGCAGACCTGCATAGTCCCCTCCCCCACCAAAAGAGTTTAAGGGACATTTGTTTTTAGTATTTGTGTTGTTTTTAACTCTTATTTTTAAATCTTCAACTTTTTTTTTTTTTAGGGAACAGGCTGTCGCACCCACATTTACCATCTGTGTTTGTGTCTCTGGCTGGAGAGCCCCTGGCTCTGGTGGACGTTTGCCACAATTACTTTTCAACATATAGCTGACCAACCTAAGAAGTCATTTCAGAAGTCCCGCAAATCATAGAAGCTTAACTGATTCTCTGTGTAGTACATGACATCTCCTCACATCACCACATTTGACACTGTGGATGCCATAACTCAATAAATCACCCGGCAAGCCGTATTCAGAAACAAACTGTTGTTATGGTATCTCTTACAAAAGATACCATTAATCACACCAATTTTGTCCAGTTTTAGTCTCCTCATCACTACAGTAATTCTCCTCGCCTTATTTGAGACAAGTGTTGCATGGCCTTGGTGAGCAGAGGCTTTCATTAAGCTTTCCACTAATCTTCAGCACACCCACTAAAACACAACTTCACAACTTGTTTAACATCAAGAATCTAATTTGTTTAGTGTTACTTTTGGTTTGTACCAAATTGTTAAGCCAGGGCACTCTTTTTTTCTTTTTTTCTTTGGATTTTTCCCCCCCTTTTCTCGCCAAATGAAATTGGCCAATTACCCCACTCTTCCCACCCGTTCCCGATTGCTGCCAGGAGAGCTGCAGACTACCACTTGTCTCCTTCGATACACGTGGAGTTGCCAGCTGCTTCTTTTCACCTGACCATGAGGAGTTTTGCCAGGGAGACGTAGCACGTGGAAGGATCATACTATTCCCCCAGTCCCTGCCCCCCCAAACAGGCACCCCAACCAACCAGAGGAGGCACTAGTGCAGCAACCACGACACATACCCACATGGCTAATTGTATCTGTAGCGACACCCAACCAAGCCGGAGGTAACACTGGGATTCGAACCGGTGAGCCCCGTGTTGGTAGGCAATGGAATAGACCGCCATGCCACCTGGACGCCCAAGCCACAGCACTATTAGCAAGATTACAGCCCAGCTGGTAATAGCAAGCTGAGCTTGAAAGGCTTCTCTCGCCCCACACAAGGGGAGAGGATAAATAAAACAACCTCAGCCATGAAGGCTCATTGTCTCTGGGACTGCTCCACTGGCTCGCTTTAACATCCCATGTATTCACAAGTCAAACTGCACAGAAAACTGCAGTAAATACTCCCAGTGGAGGAAGAGAAGGAGCATTCTGGGTTAAATGCACAGGCAGAAGGAATGAAGAGACAGATAGACAGACAGACAGACAGACAGATAGAAAAAGTGATGATTTGGAGATCCTTACAAGAAGGGCTACACAGTGTGCTGTGTAAAATGTCACAGCCAAATCCACAAGCATTTTGTCAGCTGGTGTGTTTCCATCCAAATGTATTGCAAATTTCAAGCGAACTTTTGAAGTCGATAAATGAGAATGCGAACTACTTGTTCCCATCAACCGGTAATAAAAAAAAAAAGGTATTTCAATTAACTCAAGAAAATTTTGAAGTTAATTTTCTGTCCAAACGTATTATGTAGTTTCACCATGTGCCATAATAATTTATGGCTTTCTGTCATTACCTATTGAAAAAAAAAATTCCATTACCCTTTATCACATTTTCTCTTTGTCAGAACTTCAACTTTCCCACCTCAAGCGAGTGTGAAAATAATTTTTGTGATATCTAGGGATTTCTTTCAAAATTCTGGCATTTCCATTCATGTTTTCTTATGTGCAACTTCAAATTGATAGAAACCAGGGAAGGACTTGGATTAATAAACAGCCCTAGACTTCGTCCCAAATAGGCCCAATACAACCAGCATGCATACACATAGCCCCTAGCAGGGTTGTCATGATACTGTCTCACAATAGTATACAGTCAAGCTATCACATTCACAATAGCAAGTAGCATCACAATGCCACTGATGATGAGTGGAGGCTGTGTTTATTATTGTAAGCTTTCATATAATCTACTAAAAGTATCTACCTCCTATGATGTATTTCTTGACCAGGCTGGAGGCAACTGTATGTAACCATGCCGTCACATCTGACAGTGCTTTGCAGGGATTTCAATGAGATTCCCTTGACATAGAAAGGACAGATTACAAATAACAACCATTATTCTAGTCCAACTACAAAACAGTCATCTTTTGAGCTGAAACTATACTCAACCAGAATAAACAAATGATTGAGTTGTATGCTTGATTGTATCTAGCACATTTGTACATTGCTTTGGATAAAAGTGTCTAAAAAATGGAAAAACGTGATGAGGATGCAAGGAGTAGAGGTGACAAAGGCGTATGCATTTAAATACTTGGGGTCAGTGGTCCAAAGTAACGGAGAGTGCAGAAGAGAGGTGAAGAAGAGAGTGCGGGCAGGGTGGAGTGGGTGGAGAAGAGTGTCAGGAGTGATTTGCGAGAGAAGAGTACCATCAAGAGTTAAAGGGAAGGTTTACATACAAGATGGTTGTGAGACCAGCTAGGTTATATGGTTTGGAGACAGTGGCACTGACGAAAAGACAGGAGATGGAGCTGGAGTTGGCAAAGATGAAGATGCTAAGATTTTCGTTAGGAGTAATGAAGAAGGACAGGATTAGGAACAAGTATATTAGACAGCTCAGGGTGGATGGTTTGGAGACAAAGCAAGAGAGGCAAGCTTGAGATGATTTGGACATGTGCAGAGGAGAGATGCTGGGTGTATTGGGAGAAGAATGCTGAAGATGGAGCTGCCAGACAAGGGGAAAAGAAGAAGGCCTAAGAGGAGGCTTATGGATGTGGCCAGAGAGGACATGCAGGTGGTTGATGTGACAGAAGAAGATGCAGAGGACAGGAAGAGATGAAAATGGATGATCCGCTGTGGCGAAGCCTAATAGGAGCAGCCGATGGTAGCAGTAGTTTGGATAAAAGTGTATGTTAAATGAATAAATGTAAATGTAAGTTATTTTAGACACATGGTTTACATGTCTAATTGCATATAACAGCACTTCATATAATGTAATCTATGCAGATTTATATCAGTTTAATATTTGTTTTAATCAGAGGGGGACCGTCAGGGCCCTCTGGACCATCAGCGAGGGCCTAAGATATTCCAAAAAATAATATTTAAAAGTTATCTCATCTCATCATCAGCCGCTTCTCTGGGGTTGGTTGGCAGTGGCAGCAAGCTAAGTAGGGTACTCCAGATGTCCCTCTCCCCAGCAACGCCCTCCAGCTTCTCCTGGGGGATCCTAAGATGCTCCCATGCCAGATTGGACATGTAGACCCTCTAGCGAGTTCTGGGTCTACTCCGGAGATGTCCTCCCAGTTGGATGTGCCCGGACAACCTCCAAAGGAAAGTACCCAGAAGGCATCCTAATCAGATGCCCCAACCACCTCAACTGGCTCCTTTCAACGTGAAGGAGCAGCGGTTCTACTCCGAGCTCCCTCAAGATGTCTGAGCTCCTCATCCTATCTCTAAGGCTGAGCCCAGACACCCTATGGAGGAATCTCATTTCAGCCGCTTGTATCCGTAATCTCACCCTTTCGGTCATTACCCAAAGCTCATGACCATAGGTGAGGGTTGGAACAAAGATTGACTAGTAAATTGAGAGATTTGCATTCCAGGTCAACTCCCTCCTCACCGCAATGGTCTAGTATAATGTCCACATTACTGCTGATGCTGCACCAATCCGCCTGTCAATCTCCCACTCCATCCTACCCTCACTCGTGAACAAAACCCCGAAATACTTGAAGTCCTCCATTTAAGGCAACAACTTATCCCCAACCCAGAGTGAGCAATCCACCATTTTCCGGTAGAGAACCTTGGCCTCAGGCTTGGAGGTGCTGTCCTGGCCATTTCACACTTGGCTGCAAACCGCCCCAGTGTGCACTGGAGGTTGCACTCTGATGAGGCCAACAAAACCACATCATCTGCAAGGAGCAGAGATGCTATTTTGAGGTTCCCAAATCGGACACATTCCTCACATTGGCTGTGCCTTGAGATCCTGTCCATGAATATCACAAACAGAATCAAAGACAAAGGACAACCTTGGCGGATGCCGACACCCACAGAAAACGTGTTTGACTTTATGCCAAGAATACAGACACAGTGCTCACTTTGGTTATACAAGGACCGGATGGCTTGTAGCAACTGCCCCGGTACCCCATGCTCTTGAAGTACCCCCCCCCCACAGAGTGTCCAGGGTACATGGTCGTAAGACTTCTCCAAGTCCACAAAACACATGTAGGCTGGCTGGTCAAACTCCCATGCCTCCCTCAGAGCTTTTGCAAGGGTAAAGAGTTGGTCTGTTGTTCCATAGCCAGGACGGAATACGCATTGTTCCACCTGGATCTGAGGTTCGACAATCGGTTGGAGCCTCCTTTCCAGCACCCTAGAGTAAACTTTCCCAGGGAGACTGAGCAGTGTGATGCCCTGATAATTAGAGCACACCTTCTGGTCCCTTTTTATAAATATGGGAATCACCACCCTAGTCTGCCACTCCATGGATATTATCCCCGACCAACACGCAACACTGAAGAGGTGTGTCAGCCAAGACAGCCCAACAATGTCCAGAGCCTTCAGCAACTCAGGGCGAGTCTCATCCACACCCGGCACCTTGCTACCGAGGAGCTTCTTAACTACCTCAGAGACCTCTGCCAGGGATATGGATGGGGCTTCCCCCAAGTCTTCAGACTCTACCTCCTCCACTGAAGGTGTGTAAGCCAGGTTCAGGAGCTCCTCAAAGTGTTCTTTCCACCGCCCGGCAACACCCCCAGTCCGGGTCAGCAGTTCCCCTCCCCAGCTGAACACAGCCCGAGTCAAGGCCTGCTTGCCTTTCCTCAGTCGTCAGGTGGTTTGCCAAAACTTCCTTGAGGCCAACTGAAAGTCCTACATAGCCTTGCCGAACTCCTCCCACACCTGAGTTTTTGCTTCCATGACCGCTAAAGCCGCAGCCCTTCTGGCCTCCTGGTACCTGCCTACTGCTTCAGGAGACCCCTGGGCCAACCAAGCCTGAAAGGCCACCTTCTTCAGCCTGACGACCTCCCTCACCAGCGGGTTCTTAGGCTGTCACCTCAACAGGCACCGATTATCTTATGACCACAGCTCCTACCTGCTGCATCTGCAATAGAGGCTTTGAACATGGCCCACTCAGACTCCATGTCCCCAGCCTCCCTTGGGATGCATCATCCCTGCGGGTGGTGGGTCCATGGGGTGTATGTGATATAATGTAATATATATTTAAATCATATAAATATTATGCAATTATATAATGATTATATAATGTAGCCGGGTGGTAAAGAACCAATCTTTCCTCCTGCAGTGAAATTAAATTCTGTACTGCCCCTTTAAGAGATTAAGCTCGACGCAGGGTTATAACGTCACACGCACGACGCCTAGTGTCAGTCAGAGCGAGGACGGGGTGAAGCATGGTGGACAGAGATGCATAGCAGTCTGCATCGGGGTAAATATTTTAAAATTTACATTCAACTTATGGAAATAATGTTCATATCCAGTACCTAAGATCTCAATGTGTATATTTACGAGTTATTAGAGTGAGATGGAGTATTATTTTGCATGGATGGTTCTGAATTGCGTAGTATGCATAACCGCGTGTTCGGATTTTATTATTTGCATTTACTGGTACTTATAAAACTGCGCGTTACCCGCGGTGCGTACTTCGGTATTTTGTGCATATTATTTTGTAGCGATTAGGTATTTTATTTCGGTATTCTCCTTTTGTTACTGTGAGGTTGTTGAATCAACTACTGTGAATGTTTGACTAGGTAGACAGTTTTGCTGTAGCTGTTCTTGGCCAGCCACGCTGAGGAGGCCATCTTGAAACGTGGCTGCAAGTGAATGGCGGTATGCACTTTATTTCACATAAATGCATTAATGCTACTGTTGTTCAATGTTAATGTAATTAACATTGAATGTTTTCTTTTGTATTGTGGTTTTATTTACAGAAGCCCACTACTGTATTTCATTTGTATATATTTCATTTGGGTACATTTTCAATTGTATATTTTATTTTCATGCAGTCGTGATCTATTTCTTTCTATTCTTCTATCGACCGCTGTCCTCCTATTGAAGTGAGGCAGCATTCAGAATAAAAACCCCAAATAGAATTTTGTGTTGTCCGGTGAGTTCATTACCCTAAGGACCCATCACAATAATATAATTATAGAAAGTAACGCAAATCATGACAGAAAAAAATGTTATTTTTGGTTGCAGATGAGAAGTATACATCCCATGATTTTCTGGAAATCCAGCCTGAGGCAGCACAGCCTACATAATCTAGATCATGTCTCCAAGTTCCACTGCAGCATTTATAGTGGCTGGTTTTTGAGGAAAGTATGTGGACGACACAAGGGATGTTTCAGGGGCAGAACGGCCATCTGGACATTCTGGAAAGATCCAGAATGGCTGGCTGTCCAATGGCCATCAGCCTGGCTCCCTGGTTCATCGACCAGACAAGAGTTGTTAAGAGTCAGAGTGATATTGACATTTGACAGCAGAGAGTGCTTATGTAATCATTTATTTGCTAAGCATAAAAAAACCCCACTGAAACAAAAACGACAAATGGTCAGTGGTCACAGCAAGTAGAAAACGAAAGGAAAAAGGTGGTAAAAGTTGAAAGAAAAAAAAGCGAAGTCACTGGAGGCCAATGCTTCGAAATATAAAATGCTGATGGAGCTGTTTGGCTGCCATGCCACTGCCAGCAGCAGTTACATGATCAATGAATCACTGAAAGAGTGTTGAGGGTCAGGTGGCAGCTGAGCCTGAGAAATATCCGCAGGCTAATCATGATGATTAGTGACAGACAGCAGAGGAACTTTCATATGGGCAAGTGGGACTGGTAAGTAGCCAGATAGGGACATAACTACATTTATTCAGTTGCCATTGTGTTGCCCCCCTTCTCACAATAGTCAGCATTTCCTTCATCCATGCATTTGTTTTCAATATAGGTGTACTTTTAACCCGAGACATTCTCTCCTTCAGTCTTAGGACACAATCACACATGCACAAAATTAACATTGGCTAATATGTGCCTCCTGCTGACTTCCATTCTATGCGAGTGAAGAGGCAAATAGAACATTCACTTCTGGCGACGAAGGAAATTCGCCTCTTCACTTCGTGTGGAGTTCAAATTTGGTGAATGTTGATCCACGAATTCACAGCCTCAACCAATAGCAAAGATGTGTGTGTTGTTGACCCCACTTGGCTATAATTGGCTGTAGTTTTCAGTGAGCCAGGATGAAGGAGACTTTGATTGCTGCTGTGTCTAACCAGCCGGTATTGTATGACATTGCCCATGAAAACTACACACTGCCACATAAGAGATGCTGCCTGGCTGGCTGTGAGTCAGAAGACAGGTATTGAACGTAAATAAATGGAAAATGCATTAATAACCTCAATTCTTTTTTCACGGTATACAATTATATCGTGTACACCAATGTTCTGCCTCCATATCTGTCCATGAAAATATGATAACATGTATAAGTGAGACAATTAAGTGAAAACATTATACTTCTCTGGACTTCAGTGTACATTTTTCTGTCACCAAACTAACAACCACTCATGTGTGACCGACAGCCACAACCACTCAAATGGACTACAAACCAGCACACTGATTCTGTGTGCGTCACATCCTGCACTGCCCACATTCAGCATGACAAGATATGGATTTCACCTCGGCAGGCAATGGTCAGTCACCTGCATTCGCACGTGTGACCATAGCCTAGATGCTTGCTTTTTTTCCCCCTTAAAATATGTTTTATTATAATGGGAATGCAGTACATGTCCCCAAATAGAAGTTTTAAATAATTACTACCCTTAACACACACACACACACACACACACACACACCAACCATACTGAGAGTGAAGCTAAATATCAAAGAGAAAGGACAGGATAATTTCCCTCAGAAAACTGAAGGAAAACTGCTAAAGAGAGCGCTAAAGAGTGATTAAAAAAAAAAAAGCAAAATTAGTGAAGGACAGGTTTCATAGTAATGAAATGGTTCGACCGATGCCACTCAGACTATCAAGTGCCAGGCCAATGGCCAGCTACCTGGACAATAATGTGTGTGTGTGTGTGTGTGTGTGTGTGTGTGTGTGTGTGTGTGAGAGAGAGAGAGAGAGAGAGAGTGAGACAGAGAGAGCAAGGGGGGGAGGACTGACAGATGATGGAGGGCTTACAAACTAATAGTGTTTCCAACAACCAAAATCATTCTGCAACTCAATGATGAATGTATTTGTGGAGTCTGACCCAGAATGTATTTAATCTTTTCAAACCAGATAAGAGTGATATTATTTTTTACGGTTATTGATAAGGAAGTAATTTCTGAGTGCATAACTTGCCGAATTAGGAACCAACGTACTTCACCTAAGGTCCAATTATAGTTACTCAGCGGTTTTGTCAGACTGTGTATTTGATTGAGGCTGATGGGTTGTGCATTTGCAGGCAAGCATATTTTTGAGAGGTTTTTTTTTTTTTTTTTTTTTTACTGAATGGAAAGATAAATGGTTATCGTGCTATATTCTAGTTCAACCACTAGGTAGAGCACAATGTTACTTAGTAAGGAAGTCAGAACACTCTAGGCCAGCGAAGAGTAAGATCATGCCCTGTATGTGTCTTCCGGTTACCAGAGTAAACATATTCCTAGTTTACCCATTACCTTGGTCTCACTATTTCATTCTTTGAGGTTATTATAGTTCAGGATTTAACTTTTTCCCAGTAGAAAAGATGGTTTTATGTGGTTTTATTTTTCCGTATTTAACGCAAATGTTTATTTAGTTCTTGGTTCCGGTTCCGTCCTGGTGTGGAGATGTTCAGACAAAAGCAGAAGAAGAGGACGAAGTGTTCACAATGTTCAGTGTTTTGGAGAAAATACAAAAAGCGCCCCCCATCACATTACAGCTGCAGTTGACTAAATCAAAGGTACATTTTGAGGTTGACACGGGGTGCAGTGTAACTTTAATGACAAGGTCAGAATACTCAACGATATGGGACAACAATGCAAAAGTTCCAGAATTAGAGAAATGTTCCCTGAAGCTCAAAAATTACACAGGAGCCAAAGTAGAGGTGTTAGGGGTTGCCAGAGTCACTGTACAACACAGGGGTGTCACACAACAGCTTCCAGTCATTGTAGTCTCAGGCACAGGACCAAACCTGTTAGGCAGGGGCTGGATAAAAGACCTGAACATAGACTGGAGGGTGGCAGTAAATCAGGTCAGGGAAGGAAACCAGTTTTACAGGAGGTGCTGGTGAGACACAAGGATGTGTTCAAGGAGGAACTCAGTACATTTAAGGGCCCCCCCAGCTAAGATCCATGTAGACAAAGAGGTGACACCAATATTTTTCAAACCAAGACCTGTGCCATATGCCATGAAACCGAGAGTTGAAGCAGAGTTAGACCAGCTGTTAAAAGAGAAAATCGTTGAGCCAGTCAAATATGCAGAATTCGCAGCACCCATAGTGCCAGTACAGAAGCCCGACAACTCAATCCAAATATGCGGCGATTATAAACTGATGGTGAATAGAGTATCCAAGCTAGAGCAATACCCAATCCCAAAGACGGAGGATCTCTTTGCAAATCTGGCAGGAGGAAAGAAATTCACAAAGCTAGACGTGAGCCATGCATACTTACAAATTCCATTAGATAAGGAAGCAAAGAAGCTGGTGACCATAAACACACACAAGGGGCTGTTTACATACACACGCTTACCTTTTGGAGTGTCATCCAGCCCAGCTATCTTCCAACGAACTATCAAATCAGTGCTTCAGGGGGCTTCAAACGTGGCAGTGTATTTAGATGATATCCTCCTGACAGGATGCAATGACCAACAACACCTGGAGATGTTGGCAGAAGTGCTGCGCAGGCTGGATGCTGCAGGCCTGCATCTAAAAGAGGACCAAATGCTCCTTCATGGGAACAGAGGCGGAATTCTTGGGTCACAGAGTGGATGCAACAGGACTCCACCCACGAAAAAACAAAGTAGAAGCAACCCAGGACACATCGGCACCAACTAATGTGACAGAGTTGAGGGCATACCTGGGACTGCTGAACTACTACAACATGTTTCTGCCCAACTTGTCAACGGCGTTAGCGCCACTCCACTCACTCCTGAGAAAAGACGCATGCTGGGAGTGGGGAAAAGACCAGGTGGACGCATTCAAACAGTCAAAGAAATTCATGCAGTCATCCAGGTTGCTAGTGCGCTACGACAGTGAGAAAGAGCTCATCCTCTCATGTGATGCATCACCCTATGGGGTCGGGGCGGTGCTGTATCACAAAATGAGAAATGGAACAGAGAGACCGATAGGGTTTATGTCCAGAACTCTTGACACCGGCAGAAAGGAATTACTCCCAATTGGACAAAGAGGGTTTAGCAGTAATGTTTGGGGTGCAGAAGTTCCACAAATACATCTATGGTCGTTAAGTTCACCATATGCACAGACCACAAACCACTGCTGTCCCTGTTCAGTGAAGTAAAGGCTGTTCCACACATGGTGTCACCACGAGTACAGAGGTGGGCAGTGACCTTGAGGGCATATGAATATACCATTGTCAACAAGGCGGGGTAAGACCACGGCAACGCAGGCGCTTTAAGCTGACTGCCCCTCCAGCACATGCCCATCACCACAGCGCCGGAGGACAGAGTGCTGATATTTGAGGAAATGGACACAACACCAGTGACAGCCGAACAGGTAAAGGCACTGACAAGTAGCAAGATCCAGTACTAGCCAGAGTACATGAATATGTGGTAAAGGGGTGGCCACATCAAACAGAAGGGGACTTTGCACCTTGCAAGGTGAGAGGGGCTGAACTCAGCCTTGAGGATGGGTATGTGCTGTGGGGATCACGAGTGATTATTCCACAGCCAGCCAGACAGATGGCCTTAGAGCAGCTTCATCAAAGCCACCCTGGGGTCTCCCGCATGAAAGCCCTGGCACGGAGTCAACCTTCACATGCACAATATGCCACGAGCAAAGTCGCAGTACAGTTATATGCAAAGTAGGCCAACCCTTACGCCATAATATTGTAGCGAATTCGTGGGACAATGCAACCACAGGAACTGCCGCGGCCGGGAAGCGACCCCTATCGCCCGCATCGCGGGAGACATCGCTAACCGCTCGACTAAAGAGTCAGACCCGCCAGCCAGCAGCCAACGTGTCTACTTATCCATGCACGTTACAATATTGAGTATAGTAGGCCTAACGTTATATGAGCAAAGTGTGGTATTAACCAGCTATGAAGTGCCATCACAATACGTAAAATGAATACGCCAGCTTTGATTTGGAGTAAAATGAAATTAGGCAGCTTACCTTATTAGGCTACTTGAATATAAAGTCCATCCGTCGGTCCTTCTTTCTGGAGTGGGCAATGGCAGCATCATCTAGTTTGTCCTTGGATTTAAATTCCATCAGAAGGCCTTTTTCTATGGACATCAGCGCCAAAGCTCCAAGTCGACCCTGTCCTGGTGTGTTTCTGGCGTGCGTCTTGATGCGCTCCAGGGCCGAGTAAGACTGCTCAACTGAAGAGGTGGATACGGGGATGGTCAACACCAGACAGGTGAGGTGATGAAGCATAGGCGAGACAAGAGCGGGCGTCGGCCTTCCATTTCCAATCACTTGTTGCTTTTCCCCGAAAGCACGTCTTGAGAAGGGTAACGCTAACAAGCTAGCTACAACGTCGCTCTCGTCTCCCCCTGTAGCCATGCTTGGTAAACTTCGTCGCACTCGTCTGATACACAGACTAACGTTGGTGATGTGCCATTCGATGGGTTTAAATCAGGGGTCCCCAACCACCGGGCCGCAAGGAAACAATATGATATACAATATTCAAATAAAAGCCCAGTCCAGCCGGACCTTGTAACGCTAGAAGGCTTTTAATTTGAAACGGATACTTGAAGTGTGTACAATGATGTAATTGTTATCACTCATTCACAGGGCTGCCAACTCTCACGCATTGACCGTGAGACTCACACAATTGACACTATTCACACGCTCTCACGCCACACCCTCAATATCTCACGGTGAAGCAAGTTCTTCTTTTTATTTGTTTTTAAAGTGTAAGGTTTAAGTTCAAAGCGGAATAGACCTTGTAATGAATGAAAGGTCACGTGTTTAACTTGACCTACTCACGGGTGTACGTGCAGTGCGTGTGACGTATACAGGAAGTGAGAAGCGCATGTTATGAAGGTTGTATGTCGGATGAACGCTAGTAAAAGCTACACAGTTAAGAACCTACGAAGTCGGCTCGTTCTTGAATTATTCTTATGTCAGTAAGACAAGGCGTCTACGGACATTACATGGTGTCAGAATAGTCTGTGTATCGGAACACGAGCGGTCATGCCGAAGTTTAATCCGCCGAGTGAATTCAAGTTTGACTGCCCCGTTGAATGGCCGGAGTGGAAACAACGGTTTTCGCGCTTCAGGCTCGCGACAAAGCTGGATAAAGACGACGGGGAGATTCAAGTGAGTTCGCTGATTTATGCAATGGGCAGCGAGGCTGAAAAGATATTCAGCTCGTTTGACTTCGCGGCGGAGGGTGATAAAGTGGACTATTGTGGTGGACACGTATTGGGGACAGAATTCAACCCAGGAACTAAGGGTTAAGTCATGGTTGCCCTGGCAGGTTAACGCAGGGTTAAGTTATGGTTGTCCAGCCAGTTTTCTGGTTATTCTTGCCACCTCCGCTCAGTCGAGCTGTGGGTTTTGTTTGTCTCGCTGATTTACCGTGGATTAAAGAAAGTTGCCTACACGGCTAAAGTGTGAACCTACGGTCTTCTCCGTTACTTCGGCTCTACACTATGATATCGTACTGAAAAGGTTCGACGACTACTTTATTCCCCGCCGTAACATCATACATGAGAGGGCGTGCTTCTATCAACGTAGCCAGCAGCCAGGAGAGACAGCGGAGATGTACATCCGGACATTGTATGAGCTGTCTGAACACTGAGTTTGGGGACAAGAGGGATGAACAAATCAGAGATCGTCTGGTAGTGGGCACAAAAGATAAGGTGCTCTCCCGTCAGTTCCAGCTCACAGCGGACCTTACTCTGGTGAAAGTCATTGAACAAGTGCGCCAGGCGGAGGCAATAACAAAGCAGCTCAGCCTCCAAGCTAACCAACCAGAGGCCCAGCTGGCTAACGTCAATGTTGTCCGACGGCGGGACGGACGCCAAAACAAAAAGGGCGGACAGCGTCATGGTGGCAGCAGACCTGCAACCAACAAAGTAGATGAATGCGGGAGGTGCGGCAAGACGCAGCACACCGATGAGCGGAAGTGTCCTGCAACGAACAGTAAGTGCAACAAGTGTCATAAAAAGGGACATTGGGAGCGTGTATGTCACTCTAAAGCGGTGAGAGAAGTCACTGAAGAGGTTAAACAGCTGTACTTTCTGGGAGAAGTTGGCAAAGAGAGCAGTCAGGAAGATTGGACTGTTAGTTTAACAATAAGTGATGTACCAATAACCTTTAAAATTGACACGGGGGCTGACGCTACTGTTATCAACCAAGGGACATTTAAAAAGCTGAAGCCAAACATAAAACTGGGACCTCCTGACACATGCTTCATAAGCCCAGGTGGAAACATCAGCTGCATAGGACAGTTTCAAGCCACAACCAACTACAAGGAGAAACAATACTCCTTTCCAGTGTATGTGATCAAGGGGAGAGGCAGCTGTCTGCTGAGTCGTCCAGAGGCAGTGGAGATGGGTCTAGTGAAGCGGATGAATGAGGTCAGTGGAGTTTTTGGTTCAAGTGGACTGCTGAAAACAGACCCAGTGAAAATAGCTCTGGTGGAGGGTGCCCAGCCATACGCGGTGCATACAGCCAGACGGATACCGCTGCCACTTGTACCACTGGTTAAGAAAGAACTGCAGCGCATGGAAAATGAGGGCATTATTGAAAAAGTGACTCAGCCCACAGAATGGTGCGCCGCTATGGTGCCGGTGCTGAAACCGAACAAGAAAGAGGTTCGCTGCTGCGCTGACCTCAGGAGGCTGAATCGAGTGGTGAAACGTGAGAAATACGTGCTGCCCACTATGGAGGAAATAATGCCAAGGCTCGCAGGGTCAAAGTTCTTCACAACGTTGGATGCAGCAAGTGGGTTTTACCAGATCCCCTTGCATGAAGACAGCAGGGGGCTCACCACTTTCATCACCCCATTTGGGAGGTATGCTTTCTGCCGCCTTCCATTTGGTATAACGAGTGCTCCAGAGATTTTCCAGAGAAAGATGGCGGAAACTCTGACCGGGCTAGAGGGCACAGAGGTGTACATGGATGACATCCTTATACATGGAGAGACTGAGGAAATCCATGACCGGCGCCTAGCAGAGGCGCTGGGGGTCATTGAAAGAGCAGGTCTCAAACTGAACCAAGCGAAATGCAAGTTCAAACAGAAACAAGTCCGCTTCCTTGGTCACATCATCGACGAGGCAGGCGTCAGACCTGACCCGGACAAAGTGGCCGGAATAGAGAACTTTCCTCAGCCCCAGAACGCGACGGAACTCAAGAGGTTCCTCGGGATGGTGAACTATTTGGCAAAATACGTCCCAGAGCTGTCCACTGTAGGTCAGCCGCTTTATGGACTGCTTAAAGCAACGACAGAGTGGCTGTGGGGACCTGCACAGAACACAGCATTCCAAGACCTTAAAGCAGCACTCGCCACCGCCCCGGTACTCACCTTTTATGACGTCACTAAGGCTACGGTGGTGTCAGCAGATGCCAGCAGCTACGGGCTGGGAGGCGTTCTGCTCCAGCAGCACGGGGAACACTGGAAGCCCGTGGCCTACTGCTCCCGACGGCTGAGTGACGCAGAGACAAGGTACGCACAGATCGAGAAAGAGTGCTTAGCCAGCGTCTGGGCATGTGAAAGGTTCGAGAAGTACCTGTTTGGGCTTGACAATTTCAGACTTGTCACCGATCATAAACCACTAGTGCCTCTCATGAACAGCAAAGACTTGGATAATGTGCCCATTAGGTGCCAGAGACTGTTAATGAGGCTGATGCGTTTCAATGCAGTGGCTGAATACGCACCAGGCAAAACTTTAGCTGTGGCTGATGCACTCTCCAGAGGCCCAGAGCAGTGCTACGGAGATGGTGCTTCTCATGATGATGTTGCAGCGCACATTGATGCCATCGTGTGCCAGGTGCCTGCCACACCTCAAAGGATGCAGGAGATAAAACAGAGCACGGATGGGGATCTGCAGCTCCAGACAGTGTTGGGCTTCATCAGACACGGCTGGCCTGAGTATGTCGATAAAGTGCCGGAGACAGTCAGAGACTTTTATCAGGTGAGAGGGGAGTTATCTGCGGTAGATGGTTTAGTCATCAGAGGCAGTCGTATCGTCATTCCCACAGAGATGAGGGAGGTGATCTTAGACAGAATACACGACGGGCACCAGGGGATAGTTAAGTGCAGAGAGAGAGCTAGCCAGTCAGTGTGGTGGCCCAAAATGACAGAGCACATTACAACAAAGATACAGCAATGTCAATTCTGCAGAGAACACAAGAACACACAGAGAAAAGAGCCTTTAATGTCAAGTGAGCTCCCATCCAGACCATGGCAGAAAGTTGGCATAGACCTGTGTGAGTACAAAAAGCAAAACTACTTGATAGTGTCTGACTATTATTCCAGGTTTTTGGAGATCCTAAATCTACCAACAACTACTAGCAGTCAGGTTGTAGCTAGGCTGAAGGCTACATTTGCACGTTTTGGTATCCCTGAAATTGTAGTTAGCGATAATGGGCCACAGCTAGTTTCAGAAGAGATGAGGAGGTTCAGTGAGGATTATGATTTCATCCATGTGACTTCAAGCCCACACTACCCCCAGAGTAATGGACAGGCAGAGAGGGCTGTTCAGATAGCCAAAAGCATATTAAGGCAGGAAGACCCTCTCCTCGCCCTGTTGACATACAGAGCTACACCCTCTTCTTCCACTGGAGCCAGTCCAGCGGAATTGCTCATGGGTAGGAGACTCAGAACCACCTTACCCACATTGCAGCATAACCTGAAACCGGCCTGGCCTAAAGAGGAACTGATCAAAACCGCTGACGCCGCAGCCAAATCGAGGCAGGCTTTCTACTACAACCGCAGGAACGGCGTGCGGACACTGCGCCCACTGAACTCGGGTGACGCAGTACTCACCAAACCTGATGGACAGAAAACATGGACAATGCCAGCAGTTGTTCACAGTCAGAGCTCCACTCCCAGATCCTACATAGTGGAGACAGCTCAAGGTGAACATTACAGAAGGAACAGGCGCCACCTGTTGGCCACACCTAAAACACTCACCTTTGTCAGCAGGGATCCTGACCATGTCACTCCAGGGGAGAGTGGAAACACGGATGAGTCCCGAGCAGCAGAAATGCCAACTTCCACACCATATGTTACTCGCTCTGGCAGGGTGAGCAAGCCTGCAATCCGGCTGGATTTGTGAGGCGTATGGACTTGTGTACTGTGGGGGATTTTTTATTTTTTTTGTGAAAAGGGGGGTGATATACAGGTTAAAATTGTTGGCAGTAAATGTTCAGAGAAATGTTTAGAAAATAATCTTAGAGGGGGAGATGTAATGAATGAAAGGTCACGTGTTTAACTTGACCTACTCACGGGTGTACGTGCAGTGCGTGTGACGTATACAGGAAGTGAGAAGCGCATGTTATGAAGGTTGTATGTCGGATGAACGCTAGTAAAAGCTACACAGTTAAGAACCTACGAAGTCGGCTCGTTCTTGAATTATTCTTATGTCAGTAAGACAAGGCGTCTACGGACATTACAGACCTGACCTGTTGAGCACGAGGAAAGGCAACCGTGATCGATTAGTTATGCTTGCCGCTGACCGCATCATTCTTCACGGAGCTCCCTGAGAAGTGTGTCCGTCCCCCCTCCAGGTATGTGTATGTTTTGAGTACTTCTGCTCTTAAACTTTAAATGATGTTTGCTAATTCGTTTTGTGTGTGTTTTAACTCTTTCCCCGCCATTTAATTGATGACACAACGCTTCCCCGCCATTGACCAGTTTTGACGCGTATGGCTGTTTTCACTGTTTTATGGTGGGGGGCAGCACTCTGGCGCATCATCTGACAAAGTTTGGTCACTCAAAGAGGAAGAACACCTCCGGTTATCCAGCTGAGAAGTAAACGGATGTCGTATAAACCAACTGTA
Source organism: Lampris incognitus (assembly GCF_029633865.1). Classification (NCBI taxonomy): domain Eukaryota; kingdom Metazoa; phylum Chordata; class Actinopteri; order Lampriformes; family Lampridae; genus Lampris; species Lampris incognitus. The sequence continues at coordinate 35,090,686 of NC_079217.1, forward strand.
TCTACGTTATACACAGCCCTTAAGGCGCACGTGGCATGAAACATGCCGGCCGGTGCCCCGCTGCAGATCCGCGGGACACAGCGCTACAGCGCCCGCGAGGACCACCGCGCGCGCATACCCCCCGCGACTCTGAGCCCTTCAGCGGCCGGTGGAGAGTGAGCTGCAGGCGGGCACAGACCTCTCAACCCCTCGGTGAATACACACACACACACACACACACACACACACACACACACACACACACACACACACACACACACACACACAGAGCTGCTACTGACCAGCTGCTAATGCTAACTACACTGATGACGGTGGTGCTAACGTTACACATGTAATGAAAGTCAAGAAAAATACAAACAAACGTTTTCTCTGCTTATAAAAAAACAACACATTAACCTAGAACAAAACGGGTTTTGTGTCTAAAACTAGAAGGTCTGTTCTTTCTTGTGACGTATTCCATGTTAACATATTCGTAGAATTAAATATTCTGGGGGCGTTGAAAGATCAGTGAATCTTGTCAAAAATGCTGGCGCTGGCTGGCAACTTTTAAAAAAAATGCCGGCGGGGAAAGAGTTAAGAACATTTTAGACAGATAAATAGATCAAATTAAAACATACTTGGACCTGAGATAGTAACCCGTTTAGAGACAAAGCATAGTGTGTGTGAAGCAATGAGAATATACTGTATATTCCAACTAAGTCATAGCATGTTGTAACTGGTACATTAGTCTAGATTAATAAACCAACATGACCATTTCAATCCTCAAAGACTTCAAGGATGCCCCATAAAGATCTGGCACAACTGATGATGTGTCCTGGTGGTGGCAATGTCACCTTGGCAGACATCTCCAGTTTGATCTCCACTGAATCTGTTGCAGTGCAAACACTAGGGATTTTAACAACCAGTCCTTTTTTGAATCTTGAATATCTGGAGTAAACCAGTGACCGCTGCGAAAGGGCAGCTGACAATCAGGGAAAGACCAGATGATGGCCTGGAAAGACTGCTGACAGGAGGGAATAGACCCCAACGGGGCTGGTATGGGCTAGCGACTCATACTAGCAGGACCCAGCGCTAGTTAGCGTTCCTGGATCCACCCAATATTGCTACGAAAACTTTAAGGAGAAGAATACCCCCAGAGTCTGCGAGAGCAGGAGGCGCAAGATGACTCACAGGTGGATCACACGGTAACGGAACAAGGAAAGGATTTGACAAGAGTCGGACAACCAGCACTGCAACCGATGGATCATCAGCACTGGCAGGACAAAAGCTGCACAGCTGCATCTGTGGCTGGTCAAAGGTTACATCAGTGAAGGGTCTTAAGATCCATCAAGGCAAAAAGAAGTGCCTTAGTGAGCTCGGTAAGGGGTCTCGCATTGACCAATACTTCTTAAGAAGTAGGCCAAATCAGTCGAGTGAAGCCCGGAGGCAGGAGAACCCCCACAGTCCTCAGGGTATCAGCACCCCAGACGAAGCTCAACTTTGCATAGACCCTCCAGTGGACTCCGGTCTGGAGCCCGGCCAGCCACAGCCAGCAGCAGAGAGGAAGATGGAAGGAAGAAAACCTCAAATCCTGTGGCCCAAGTCCAGCCAGAAGATTGAGTGGGAGACCATCAACTCTGACCTTGTCCTCTTACTAGAAGGTCAAAAGGGAACAGTTGAAAGAAAACTGGAGAACATGGGAGCCATCATTTACAGCTATGGTGTAGAGAGATTTGGGGTAAAGGAGAAGATACCCAGTAGGCAGAAAGACCCTTCAACCCAGCCCAAATCCAGGAGACAACGGGAAATTGACAGGTTGGTGAAGGAGAGAAGACAACTGAGGAAGCAGTGGAGGAAGGCCACAGAGGAAGAGAGGGTTGGGCTTGACGTACTGCAGGCTGAAATAAAGCAGCGTTTGACAAAGCTGCGAAGAGCAGAACACCTCAGACGACAGCATAAGAGGAAAGAACGGGCTAGGACTCGTTTCCACAGCAACCCTTACAGCTTTGTCAAGACCCTTTTTGACAGCAAGAAAAATGGGAGTCTTAGAGTCCCTATACAAGATCTGGAAGAGCACCTAAAGAAGACCTACTCTGATGTCCGGAGACATGAGCCAGTCACCATCCCGGATGACATGCCACCAATTCACCCACCTGACCACCATATGGACACAAGACCCCCCACATGGAGCGAGGTGGAGAGGACGGTAAAGCAGGCAAGATCGATGTCAGCTCCTGGGCCCAATGGTATTCAGTATAGACTCTATAAGAACACTCCTGGAGTCCTGAAATACCTCTGGAAGCTGATGAAAGTGGCATGGCAGAAAAGAGTCATACCCAGGGCATGGCAAAGAGCAGGAGGCATTCTGATCCCCAAGGAAAAGAACTCTTCCTGCATCAGCCAGTTTCGCCAGATCAGCCTTCTTAATGTAGAGGGAAAGATATATTTTAGTGTGATTGCCCCAAAGGCTCTCCACATTCCTGCAAAGAAACAACTTGTCGATACATCAGTGCCGAAAGCCGGGATCCATGGCTTCTCAGGATGTATGGAGCATGCTAATATCATCTGGCACCAGATACAAGCTGCCAAGAAAGAACGGAGAGACCTGCATGTGGTTTTCTTAGACCTTGCCAACGCTTTTGGGTCAGTTCCTCACAAGATCCTGTGGACGGCGTTTGATTTTTTCCATGCCCCCAAAAATATCACAGAGTCGGTCAAGACCTATTTTCAGGATCTCCAGTTCTGTGTCACAACACAGAACACCACCACCACTTGGCAACATCTGGAAATTGGCATTATGGCGGGCTGCACTATTTCCCCTCTGGCATTCACAATGGCAATGGAGCTCGTCATCCGTGCATCTCGATGGGTGGTGGGAGGTGAAAGGTCCAGGAATGGCCTGCGTGTTAAGGTTTGTAGAACGAACCCAATAGCGACAACACAAGACAAAGTAAAGCACCAACCTGGCAGGACTCGTAGAGGAGAGCCGGCCGGGCCTGGACAGAAGGGGGAGGCGCTTCAGGCGGAACTTGAGAATAGCTTCTTAAAAATGGGAAAACGTAAACTGCTCCCTTAAAGTCCGAAAGGGAAAAAACGTAAACTGCTCCTTTAAAGACCGAAAGGGAAAAAACGTAAACTGCTCCTTTAAAGTCCGAAAGGGAAAAAAAACACAAACTGCTCCTTTGAAGTCCGAAAGGGAAAAAAGCACAAACTGCTCCTTTAAAGTCCGAAAGGGGAAAAAACACAAACTGCTCCTTTAAGGTAGAAGTCCAACCGAGTAATAAGATCCACAGTGAGAGAGGAGAAATTAGAATATCAAAAACTTGATCTCAACTAGAAAATCACGATGGGAAAATCCAATGGGGAAAACACAAAGAGAGTTCTTCTCCGAACAAGCTCTCAAGGAGAACTGACACAAGGGAATAATCAAACAAGCAAAAACACGGAGAATACTACAATCTGTACTCCACCGGGAGACACAGAAATGTCACAAAACTCGAGACGAAGAATTTACTCAAGGGACTGTTCTGGACGAACTCGCGACGAGTTCTGGAAAGCAAACAAACTTATACTAGAGTGGTTAACGAGTAGGTAGGCTGCAGGTGTTTCAGACGCGCCCTTCCCCCGCTCTCATTGCTGGTTGCCAGGTTGGTCAACAGACCGAGCCCTAACAGTACCCCCCCCTCTACGGGAGCCACCAGGCGACCTGCCAGGCTTGTCAGGGTGACGGCGATAGAACTCAGCGAGCAGACCAGGGTCCATGATGAGCTGGCGGGATACCCAGCTTCGTTCCTCCACCCCATAGCCCTCCCAGTCAACCAAATACTGGAACCCCCGTCCCCTGCGTCGGACGTCCATCAGCCGACGGACCTTCCACTGTGGATGTCCATCCACAATCTCAGGGGGAGGCGGAGCTGGGGCCGGAGGCATAAGGGGGCTCTCGGAGACAGGCTTTACTCGGGACACATGAAAAACCGGATGGATCTTCATGGAGGCCGGGAGCTTAAGACGCACAACTGCAGGACTGGGTACTTCCTGGATCTCGAAGGGTCCAACGAACTGGGGATTCAGCTTCTTGGCAGAGGACTGAAGGGGGAGATCCTTGGTGGACAGCCAGACTCTCTGTCCGGGTTGGTAAGCTGGTGCTGTGGATCGGCGACGGTTAGCTCCTCGTCTGGCACGTTCCGTAGCACGGAGCAGCGCAGCCCTGGTGATCTCTCAGACACGACGACAGCGGTCCAGATGAGTCTGCACGGAGGGAACCTCCACTTCGGACTCCTGTGCAGAGAAGACGGGCGGCTGGTAACCCAGGGATGCCTCAAAGGGCGAGAGGCCGGTGGCGGAGCTGACCAGGGAGTTGACCGCATACTCGACCCAGGGGAGAACCTGACTCCAGGAGGTTGGCTTCTTGGCAGCGACGCAACGGAGAGCAGATTCCACACTCTGGTTCATCCTCTCAGTCTGTCCGTTAGTCTGCGGATGATATCCCGACGAAAGGCTGACCGAGGCGCCCAACCCCTTGCAGAAAGCACGCCACACACGGGAAACAAACTGGGGCCCTCTGTCTGACACAATGTCCTTGGGAAGTCCATGCAAACGGAAGACGTGGCTCATCAGGAGGTCAGCGGTTTCTGAAGCAGAAGGAAGCTTAGGCAAAGCCACCAGGTGAACACCCTTGCTGAAGCGATCCACCACCGTCAGGATCACTGTGTTGCCCTGAGACGGAGGAAGTCCAGAGACAAAATCCAACGCCACATGGGACCAGGGCCGACTGGGAATAGGAAGGGGCTGCAGCAGACCAGCCGGTGCCTGGTGAGAGGCCTTGCTGCGGGCACAGATGGTGCAGGCCATGACGAACTCCTTGACGTCCCTCCTCATAGTGGGCCACCAGAACCGTCGAGCTATGAAAGTGAAAGTGCGGTGGACTCCAGGGTGGCAAGCGAGCTGACTGGTGTGGCCCCATTTGAGGACCCGAGACCTCACTGAGTCCGGAGCAAACAGTCGGCGAGGCGGCACATTGCTCGGGGCTGGACTGGAGCGCAAGGCGCGCTTGACCACCGTTTCAAGGCCCCAGGTCACCACGCCAACGACCTTGGTCTCAGGGAGGACGGGACTTGGCTCCACCGTTACAGGTTCCTTAAGGTGTTTACGAGACAGAGCATCTGCCTTGGTGTTGCGGGAGCCAGGACGATAAGTCAGTGTGAAGTCGAACCGACTGAGGAAACTGGCCCACCGTGCCTGCCGACCATTGAGACGTTTGGTTGCCCGGATGAACGTCAGGTTCTTATGATCAGTCCAGATGGTAAATGGATGCTCTGCCCCCTCCAGCCAATGGCGCCATTCCTCAAGTGCAGCCACTACAGCGAGAAGCTCCCGATTACCAACATCGTAGTTTCTCCTCGGCGGGAAGGAACCGGCGGGAGAAGAACGCGCAAGGATGAACCTTCTGGTCGGTCTCTGATCGTTGGGAGAGCACAGCCCCCAATCCGGTGTCCGAAGCGTCCACCTCAACTATGAACTGCCTCTTGGGATCGGGATGGAGTAGGACGGGGGCACTGGTGAACCTCTCCTTGAGCGACAGAAATGCAGAGCGAGCAGCTGGGGACCAGACGAACGGCTGAGAGGGGGAGGTTAGACGGTTGAGGGGTTCTGCTACAGAGCTGTAGTTTCGGACGAACCTCCTGTAAAAGTTCGCGAACCCGAGGAAGCTCTGCAGTTCCTTACGTGACTTAGGATCCGGCCATTCCACCACCGCTTTGATCTTGCGAGGATCAGCTCGAGTCTTGCCTCCCTCCACGATAAAACCTAAGTAGTCCACTGACTCAGAATGGAACAGGCATTTCTCAGCCTTGACGAACAGCCGGTTACAAAGGAGGCGTTCGAGAACCTGCCGCACGTGCTGGACATGCTCCTCGAGGGACCTGGAGAAGATGAGGATGTCATCAAGGTAGACGACAACGAATTGGTCGAGCATGTCGCGAAGGATGTCATTCATGAGTGCCTGGAACACCGCCGGGGCGTTGGTGAGGCCGAACGGCATTACCAGGTACTCATAATGACCACGGGGAGTCTTAAAGGCTGTCTTCCACTCGTCCCCTTTCCGGATCCGAACGAGATGGTAGGCGTTCCGGAGATCCAGCTTAGTGAAGACAGTCGCCTGGGTCAGGGGTTCGAGGGTGGAGCTCATCAGAGGCAGGGGGTATTTATTCTTGATGGTGATGTCGTTGAGTTGGCGATAATCAATGCAGGGTCGGAGACCACCATCCTTCTTCTTAACGAAAAAGAAACCAGCTGCCACCTGGGAGGATGAGGGTCGGATGAGCCCTGCCGCCAACGATTCTGAAATGTAATCGTCCATAGCAGCCTTCTCGGGAATGGAAAGGCTGTAAAGACGACTGCTAGGGAGAGAGGCCCCAGGACGGAGGTTGATAGCACAATCATATGGCCGATGCGGAGGGAGAGACTGAGCCCGCGTCTTGCTGAAGACCTCCCCGAGATCATGATACTCGGGAGGAACAGAGGAAAGATCGGGAGGAGGGGCAATCGGAACAGTCTGGACTGCTGGACCAGGTGCGGCCTGAAGACACCGGGCGTGACAGGAGGAGCTCCACTCCAAAATGTTACCAGACGACCAAGCAATGTGTGGCTCATGCTGAGCCAACCAGGGACGCCCCAAGATCACAGGAACTAAGGGAGACTGGATGACGAAGAACTGAAGGCTCTCCACATGGTTTCCAGCAATAGTGAGAGACACGGGACAGGACTGTCGGGTAACACTGGCCAGGCGGCGCTCATCCAGAGCAAAGGCCTCTATTGGCCTCTCCAATTCCTCACATGGAATGTTAGCTTGAGCAGCAAACGTAGAGTCCAAGAAACACCCATCAGCTCCCGAATCGATGAGTGCGCCTACAGTGAGCCGCTGGTCTGCCCAAGCCAGGGTAACGCTCACAAGATGGTTAGCCGGAGCAGGATGGCGGGAACAGAAAAGACGGCTCACTAGGATCTCCCGGGGTCCCAGTGAGCCTAATCTTTTGGCCGCGTAGGACACTCGCTGATCCGGTGTCCCTTAAGACCGCAGTAAAGACAGAGACCTGCCTTGAACCGGGCCTCACGTTCAGCGGGAGTCAGTCGTGTACGCCCAAGCTGCATAGGTTCCTCCTCTGTCACTGTCTGGGAGGAGGAGAGGCTTGCCACAGGGGAAGTGGAGTGCGACGAAGAAGAGCCCCCTTCGGAGGCTCTGGATGGCTGAGAGGTAGAAACGGTTCCCCGTAGACCTCGCTCGCGCCTTCTCTCGCGGAGACGTCCATCGATGCGGATGGCAAGGCTGATAAGGTCGTCGAGAGAGGTAGGATCCTCCCGGGTGGCTAGCTGATCCTTGACGGCATCGCTGAGGCCCCTACGGAAGGTTACCCGAAGTGACTGGTCGTTCCAGCCACTCTCAGCCGCAGCCAGCCTGAACTCGACTGAGTAGTCAGTGACACTGCCACTGCCCTGCTGGATCCTGCTCAATCGGACACCCGGATCCTGACCGTACACTGGATGATGGAATACCTTCCGAAGCTCAGCCACAAAGTCATCGTAGGAAGAGCAGAAACTGGCCCCCATGGACCAGGAAGCAGTGGCCCACTGAGCAGCGCGGCCAGTCAGCAGGTTAGTCACGTAAGCAACTCTTGCAGCATCTGTGGTGAACCCCCTGGAATGGTGGGCGAAGACAAGCTCACACTGCATGATGAACGTGGCACAGGTCTCAAAGTTGCCATCAAAAGGCTTGGGATTGGAGATACTGGGCTCCCGGAAATCCGAAACATAAACGGTAGGATTGTCTAAGGCAACGGCTGCGGGCACTGCTGGAGGAGGGGCGGCCGGAACTGGTGGGACAGCTGGCTGGATGGTGATAGCCGCTGTGAGAGTTTGCAACTGCTTAAGAACCTCCTCTTGTTGGCTCGCGAGCGCCGCTTGCTGGGCCGAAAGAGAATCCACCGAAGCCTGGAGGGGTTGCACCTGAGCCCGGAGGCCCTGCATGGCAACAGCGGCCTCTTGTAGTTTCTGGCCGTGGGAGGCTGTAAGCTGAATCTGCTTATAGAGAGCAGCCTGGACAGGATTGGCGTCTAGGTTGTCTGGGTTCATAGTGAGGGCGAGTTCGTACTGTTAAGGTTTGTAGAACGAACCCAATAGCGACAACACAAGACAAAGTAAAGCACCAACCTGGCAGGACTCGTAGAGGAGAGCCGGCCGGGCCTGGACAGAAGGGGGAGGCGCTTCAGGCGGAACTTGAGAATAGCTTCTTAAAAATGGGAAAACGTAAACTGCTCCCTTAAAGTCCGAAAGGGAAAAAACGTAAACTGCTCCTTTAAAGTCCGAAAGGGAAAAAACGTAAACTGCTCCTTTAAAGTCCGAAAGGGAAAAAAAACACAAACTGCTCCTTTAAAGTCCGAAAGGGAAAAAAGCACAAACTGCTCCTTTAAAGTCCGAAAGGGGAAAAAACACAAACTGCTCCTTTAAGGTAGAAGTCCAACCGAGTAATAAGATCCACAGTGAGAGAGGAGAAATTAGAATATCAAAAACTTGATCTCAACTAGAAAATCACGATGGGAAAATCCAATGGGGAAAACACAAAGAGAGTTCTTCTCCGAACAAGCTCTCAAGGAGAACTGACACAAGGGAATAATCAAACAAGCAAAAACACGGAGAATACTACAATCTGTACTCCACCGGGAGACACAGAAATGTCACAAAACTCGAGACGAAGAATTTACTCACGGGACTGTTCAGGACGAACTCGCGACGAGTTCTGGAAAGCAAACAAACTTATACTAGAGTGGTTAACGAGTAGGTAGGCTGCAGGTGTTTCAGACGCGCCCTTCCCCCGCTCTCATTGCTGGTTGCCAGGTTGGTCAACAGACCGAGCCCTAACACTGCGTCTTCCACCAATCCGGGCGTACATGGATGACTTGACCACCATAGCAACAACAAACCCATGCACCAGGCGCCTGCTGCAGAAACTCCAGGAGAACATCAAGTGGGCACGAATGGAGTTTAAACCAAGTAAATCTCGCAGCATCTCCATTGTCAAAGGCCAACTAGCAGATGAACGGTTCTGCATTAGTGATCAACCAATCCCCATAGTCCGGGAGAAGCCCATCAAGAGCCTCGGACGGTGGTACAATGCAGACCTCAAAGACACCCAGCAACTGGAGCAACTTCGCCAGGATACAATCAGTGGCCTCAGGCAAATCAACAACACTGCACTGCCCGGGAAGTTGAAGCTTTGGTGCTTTCAGTTTGGGCTGCTACCCCGACTCATGTGGCCAATAACCATGTACGAAGTCTCACTATCTCGCTTGGAGAGACTAGTGAACTCGCAGGTGAGGAAGTGGCTTGGACTGCCAAGGTGCCTCAGCAGTGTTGGACTCTACGGCAACGGAGCCCTTGGACTGCCAATTTCCAGCCTGGTTGAGGAATTCAAATGTGCCAAAGTGAGGCTGGACATGTTGCTCACAGAATCCCGAGACCCAGTAGTGAGAAGAGTTGCTCCAACCCTAGCAACAGGGAAGAAATGGACCCCGGCTGCAGCTGTACTGGAGGCGAAATCTGCCCTCCGCCACCGAGACGTAGTAGGCCATGTTCAACAAGGCAGAGGCGGCCTTGGCCTGGGAATAAAAACACCTACCTGGCAAAAGGCGACTACTACCGAACGGCGAACTATGGTGGTTGAGGAGGTTCGCCGACAGGAAGAAGCAGCCAGATGTGCTAAAGCCGTAGCACAAGCCAAACAGGGTCGCTGGATGAGGTGGGAGGGTGTTGAAAAGAGGAAACTCACATGGAGTGAGCTCTGGAGCATGGAATCAAACAGGCTGAGTTTCATCATCAAGGCCACATATGATGTCCTGCCCTCTCCCATAAATCTAAATCTCTGGTTTGGAGAGAATCCATCTTGCTCCCTGTGTACAGCCCCAGCAACCCTCAAGCATATCTTGGTTGGCTGAAAGACCAGCCTTACCCAAGGCAGATACACCTGGTGACACAATCAGGTGCTCAGGTGCTTGGCAGCTGAACTCGATTGCAAGAGGGTTTCCATCAATGCCCAACCCTTTAACAACCAGGAAGGGCCCCGGTGGTTTCCAGCTTTCATTCGAGAGGGGGATAAACTGAAGGCCAACCCTTCGCTTCCCAACTTAGGCTCACTAAAGGGATTGGGAAATGCGAGTGGACTTAGGCCAGAAGCTCATCTTCCCGACAGAGATCGCAACGACCACCTTGCAACCAGACCTCGTCCTCTGGTCCAATTCTAACCAGCTCGCTTACATCATTGAGCTCACAGTCCCCTGGGAGGATGCAGTCGATGAAGCGTATGAGCGTAAGAAGCTGCGGTACGCCAACCTAGCAGCCGAAGCAGAGGACAGAGGCTGGAAGGTGAAGGTGCGCCCTGTGGAGGTGGGTTGTAGGGGCTTTGTTGCCAGCTCCACAGCAAAACTCCTGAGGGAACTAGGAGTCAGGGGGCAGGCCCACAGGAGAGTGATCAAAGAGCTAGCCAACACTGCTGAGAGGACTAGCCACTGGATCTGGCTCAAAAGGAGAGATGCTGTCTGGGCTGCCAGGGTGAACAGCTAACCACAGGTCACGCACCCAGGACCGATCAACCTGTGGTGGGCCTGCCTCAGCGGAGGGTGTCTTGTGATAAAAGTCCGAAACACCCTGTGATGCTGAGGTACACAACTGATGATGTGTCCTGGTGGTGGCAATGTCACCTTGGCAGACATCTCCAGTTTGATCTCCACTGAATCTGTTGCAGTGCAAACACTAGGGATTTTAACAACCAGTCCTTTTTTGAATCTTGGCAGGGCCAGCAGCAGGAGAAAAGAGGAGCCTATTGTTCTATTTTTCAAAAGATCCGCCACCCAAGAAAAGAGCCAGACAGACAGAAGAACAACAGTCTGTAGAGAGAGAACAGCGACAGACAGAACAGCGACAGACAGAACAGCGACAGACAGAACAGCATCAGACAGAACAGCGACAGACAGAACATCATCAGACAGAACAGCGACAGACAGAACAGCATCAGACAGAACAGCGACAGACAGAACAGCGACAGACAGAACAAAGACAGACAGAACAGCGATAGACAGAAAATCATCAAGAACAGCAGCGGTGGAAGAGTAGAGCCTTATGTGGAGCTGCAACATACAGGTGCACCTTTAAGAATGAGTGGACCACAACATGGCCATTCATCACGAAAGGAAGCCTCAGCACACATTACTGGTGCTCTGTGTGTCATGTTGAAAACACATGTTGCCACCAGGGTGCTACAGATGTTGAGCGACACATCAAGAGCAAGAGCCATCAGGAAAAGCAACGGGCCCTTCAGTCCACAGCTACCTTAGACAGGTTTTCAGTGTGTGCTCCCTCTGTTGGGGGGATGTCAGATCAAGAGGCTAAGGTAGTTTTCTTAGTTCTATGTACGTCTTAATTGCTCATTGTGTTCACCTGTGCCCCGTTGACTGGTGCAAATTTAAACTCAACTGTGTTTTTTGGGGAGTACTAATAACGTTTTTTTCTTACGGACAAGGAGGGCTGAGGTCAAAATGGCAGCAACATTAGTGCATCACAATATGCCACTTGCTGTTGCTGACCACTTGGGGCCTCTTCTGAAGGAGTGCTTCAAGGATTCAAAAACAGCCCAGGACTACAGGTGCGGCAGAACCAAAACTGCATGTATAGTCAACGAAGCGCTGGCACCACATTTCATGAATGAGTTGGTTGGTCAAATGAGGGAAGGACCATACAGCCTCATCATAGATGGATCCAATGACAAGGGTATTTCCCATTGAATTGAACATGATGCTTTTCCCCACCACAATAATCTGGCATGAGTTAGTTTTTAAACATGTATATAAGAAGATGGGGGGCTTTATTTGCTTATGCTGTCATTGCAGGAGTAGAGAAGATGAACCCCCTGACTGTCCGGATTTTAACTAAAAATAAGGTTGTACACCGCTTCCTGGGGATGTGCACCACAAGCGGGCCAAGGTGTGGGACAGCAGACGTGATCTTCAGTAAGATAAACACCACCTTGGAAGAAAAGGCTATCCCATGGGAAAACTGCTTCGGTCTCTCTGTGGATAATGCTGCTGTGAACACAGGTTCACATAACTCCATCGCATCCAGAATGCTGAAAAAACAGCCCAGCATTTATGTCCATGGTTGCCCATGTCATGTGGTCCACAACACGGCTAAACGGGCGGGGACCGGTTTTTTGGACGTGAGTATAGGCCTAATTGTACGTTACATGTGACTTTATATTTGTGTACTGATTAAATGCATTAACTTAATGTTTATGGTCTGATTCATATATTGCAGGTGTCCAAATTTGATCTGGAGGACCTGATAGTTGATGTCGGCTACTGGTTCAAGGGTAGCACAAACCGGAAGGGGTACTTGACAGGTATGCGACTCTTGACAGTACCACTTATAATATTGAAGTGCAGTGCTTTTGAATACATATGATTTATTATTAAACATCTGTGACAGAATTTTGTGAGCTCCACGAAGCAGAGTATATGGAGATCCTCCTGCATGTCTCTGTTCGTTGGTTAAGCCTTGAGTGCTGTGTGACCCGCATTCTGAGGCAATATGACCCTCTGGCCAGCTACTTCAAATCTGCTGGTATGGTCCCTCATACCATTTTCATTATACAGCTACTACAAATAGCACAGGATCCTTAACTGTATACTTGTGATATTGACAACCTTGTTTATTCATTTTTTATTTAAGATGAAAATCAGGCGAGGTTCAGGAGACTTCGGGAGGCATTCTCTGACCCCATGACGGAGGTATACCTACTGTTCTTCCAGGCCACCATGCCATCATTCACGTCATTCAACCTCCTGCTCCAGAGAGAACAGCCATCAATATTCTTATTACATGATGAGGTATAATGGGAGGGTGGGATGTGCTTCTGCTGTGTGTTTTTTTCTGATTAGTGTGTTTTGCTGCTATCTGCTAAGAGCTTGTAAAACATGTTTCACTCACTGTTTTACACTTGTACTGTAAATGTCTGTGTTGTAGATGATAAACTTCATTCGCAAGCTATGTGCAAAGTTCATGGTGCCTTCAGTGCTGCAGCACCACAAACAGCCTCATGAAATTCATTTTCAAGAAAAGGCAAACCATTTACCAGGTCAGTGTTTGATCATTAACTATCATCCACTATCATTATTGTTAATACTTCTAATTTTACAATTGATGAGACCAGGCCACAGGGGAACCTCATATCATGCTTTGCCTTTTCTCATCTCATGAGGAGAAAAACCTGGTAATGTTCTAGTAGGAAGCTCAGTGTTAAAGGAAGTTATTGATCCTTATCTTCCATTAATGCTGAGCTTCTGGTTAGCCCAAAACCATTACACTTCATGCCCAGTGTGTCGTGCTGATATTATATGATCAGTATGACACCGCATTTCTATTAAACTGATTTGTTGTATCTTTGACAGGAAGAAAGCTGAACATTGGCTACACCACCAGAGCTAAGCTCAACAGGCTGCTGAATGATGGAGGCATCACACCACAGCAGATGGAGAAATTCCATGAGGCTGCCTTGGCATTTCTGATCAATGCTGTGGACTATGCTTTGAAGAAGCTGCCCCTACAAGAGCCACCGCTTAAGCATGCCAAGTTCGTGGATGTTCAGCAGAGGTTGGAATGTGGCGTAGAAGATGCCCTTTACTTTGTTGAGAGGGTTGGATTTTTTTCTTCAATTTTCTGTTTGTTATCTGAGATTAAATACCCTGATTTCTATTCTAAGTTACTTTAACACTAGGGAAATTTGATACTAAGACACATTAACACCAGCATTTTGCCTCTAAGCACATGAGCCATCCCTAAGTGGCTTCTTTTTAAAATGCTTACTCCTTTGGGTTGATGACCATATAGCAAAAACAAATAACTTGTAATTTTGCTCTCTTGAATTAGGTTCTCCCACCTGCTCCCCTACCATGGACCACAGGAGCATGACCTACTGAGCGACGAGTTCCTGGAATACCAGACAATGCCAATGCCACCCCTGCAGGACGGAGAGGAAATTGAGATGGAGAGCTTCTGGGCTAAGGTAAGAATTATTCTTGCACACAGTGGAAATAAGCTCTCAAGTGTCAGTTTTATTCCATTTTAACAGATTAATTTGGTCTATTATGTCAAAATCATGCATCTATATGCTGCTTTAAAATTGTGTATTTAATGCATTATACAGATGCATGCATTTTGTCTTGATAGACAAAATTAATTATGCATCAACCTAGAAAAAAACAAAAAACATTGAGTTTATTTCCACCGTGTCCTTGGTTCATTCTTCACAGGTGACAGGGGTAAGCCTGTTCCAGAGGCTTGCCACCATTGCTAAGCTGGTCTTGGTGCTGCCCCACTCCAATGCAGATGCAGAGAGAGTGTTTTCTGTGGTGGGACTAAACAAGACCAAGACCAGGAACCCTGCTTCAAGTGGGAGCCCTCCCAAGCAATAATCAAGGCCTCAAAGAAGGCCACTAGCCAGTATAACAGGGCACACAGCTCTTAAAGCAACACTATGAAGTCCAACACACAAAAGTCCTGCTTCGGAGAGTTTGCTGGTGTCATTGGCTTGTCAACAAATGCACATGTAACCGTGAAACATTTTGTGATAGTTCTTGATTGTAAATTTTCTTGTTCTGAATAAACGTTTTTGCTGTGATGCTGAATGGGATAACAAAAATTTGTGTGTATGTGGCAAAATTTTAGTCGGCCCCACCAAATCTCACTCCCAAGATTTTTTTAAAAGTTGGCAGCCCTGCATTCACGTGGCATTCGGCAGACTAATGGTAGCTAACTTCATAACTCAGAGAAGCACTCGGTCAACTCGCTACTAGCAGCTAGCTACCATGAGTACCCGTAAAAAAAACAAACGTCGCTTACAAACGCTGTATCTGCGGAAGAGGTAGCGGACATAAAAGGTCTAATGACGATGATAACGCAGAGACGGCAGAGGCTGAGAAAGCAAAAAAAAAAAAAACCTTCCTTCAATTGTAAATACGACGAGTCGTACCTAAAATATGGCTTTATTGCGACCGGTGACTCGCATGCTCCAAGCCCCCTGTGTATGATATGTGGAGACAAGCTGTCTAATGAGGCAATTAAGCTCTCAAAATGGCTTCGGGACGTTACTTTAAATGTTATTGTAAGGGATTGAAAATAGCCTCAATGAAAAGTTTATCTTAAAAACTATACCCCCCCCCCTATTTTTTAGATTTAGATCTAACTTAGATACGTGATTGCAATGCATTAAGGGTGTTTCTCCACCAAGCCAGTAGAGGACGCTGTAGCGCTTCTGTGGATCCCCGGAGTCAAGCTACTCCCAGCTTCCTAACCAGCTCAGAATAAACTGGTTCGAGCTGGAGTGAACATGGACTTATGCGTTTCTCTTCTATGATCCACAGTTTATCTACCCAGCTCACCTCACCGGTCCACAGTACCCACTGTCTGTGGATCCTTGCTACCGCCCAGATTCCCCTAGGTCTAGGCCGGTAACATTATGATACTATTGATTTATAAGCCAACCTATATTCTGGTCGTTATTAACCCACCCCCGCCCCTCCTCCGGTCCGCCAGAATATTGTCAATGTAGTGGTTATAGGGATACATAGTTCCCCTTATTGAGCTAGCAGGAACGTTTGTTTACAGCTGCTGTTTTATCGGTTCGGGTTTACAGTGATACACTTCCGCTGCGCGGGTTTTTGGGTTGTTGTTATGGTGAAGGAACAATGGTGCACGTTGTGTAGCCGAAAGAGAAAGTTGTTACGACTCCTGATACGCCCATTTCACGTCGTGGCCATCTTGGATTTAAAAAAAACCAAGCGGTGGGAACTTAGCCACGCCCCCTTCTTACTTCATTGAAAACACTGCTGGAAGCAACATGTCGTACTGCTGTGTACCATCCTGCAACTCCTATCAGAGAAGGGAAAGAGATAAATCCTTGACGTTTCAAAAATGTTTGCTCCTGTTTGTAGTCACATTGGTGACTTAATAGCGGAAGAAGATGAAGAGGAACATGAAGAGGAACGTGAGGGAGATAGGTGAGTTGTTACTGTCAGTACAATACAATTTTTCAAACATGTAGATTACTGCATTGTATAATATATATATATATATTCACTAATCTTTCAATAGTGGAAAGCTCTGTTCTGACACATCATCTTGATAACAGGAAAATGTGTGGATTTACATTGATTCCCACATGTATGACATATCCTCATGTGTCCAGTGAGGTTTGGGCGACTCTACCTGATCATGACTAGGACGTGAAGCCCCTTTCTGTGTAAGACCAGCTTGACGCAGTAAAGAAACGCATCGCTTTCCTGGAGGACGAAAATAAAAAGCTGAAAAGTGAGCGTTTTGGTCTAGAACGCTTCCAGTGTGCGCCCAATCTGATCAGGTTTTACACTGGTTTTAAGGATTACCACACCCTCAAAGCACTCTTCCTAGCTTTACAGCCTACTGTAGAATCCATGGTGCGATGGACTCAAATGCAAAGGAACAGCCATAACCTAGAACACATTTCTGTGTCTGGCTTCCATGCAGAGCATTTATCGCTGATTGATCAGTTATTCCTATTCTTGTGCCGTGTGAGGCAGGGCTTTTTTGCTCTGGATTTATCTGTACGATTCAATGTGTCGCCGGCCACAGTCAGCAGGAACTGTACGACGTGGGCCAACTATTTGCTCTTTATGTTAGGGACCCTCCCAATATAGCCTAGTAGAGCAGCAGTAGACGAGCTAATGCCACCAGTATTCAGGGAATTCTACCCAAACACAAGAGTGATACTAGACTGCACAGAGAGCCGCATCGAGACAGCTAGTTCGAAGGTTTTGAACACCATGACATACTCCCATTATAAAAGTAACACTACACTGAAATCCCTAATTGGGATCACTCCCTCAGGGTCAGTTAGCCTGGTAAGTAATCTATACACAGGATGTATTTCTGATAAGGAGATAACTAAGAGGTCAGGTGTTCTGGACCTCTTAAAGTCAGGTGATGAGGTCATGGCCGATAAGGGCTTCCTTATCAAAGACCTGCTCGATGAAATAGATGTAAAACTTGTCATCCCTGCATTTTTAGGGCCAAGTGGACAGTTTAGCTGTGATGAGCTCACAGACACAGAGTATTGCTGGCTTGAGAATACACGTCGAACGGTCAATAAGACGCATAAAGGAGTACCACATTTTTGATGGAGTCATACCCCTTTCACTAAGTGGAACAGTCAACCAACTGTGGACTGTGTGTGCTCTCCTAACACATTTTCAGGGACCACTGTTTTAAACCTTTGTTAAATTCAGCTGAAAAGAAAATAGTGCACACAAACCTTAGATAGATTGAAACATATTTAACTTCATTTCAGTACAGTCCCATTTTTTAGCCCACACCTTGAGATGAGCAATCACTATCTTAGTTTAGTAAACAATTGATGATTTGAGTTGGTAGCGAGTTCCAGTTTATTGCTACAACAGAATGACAGTTGACTGAACATATTTCAGTTTAAAATGAACCAACAGTTTTGTTAAAGTTAAAGGACAAAGAATGAAAATATTGTAGATGGGACAATCTAATGTATAAATATTGAATGTACAGTATAAAAATGAAATGTATCTTTTTTTTGTGATTAAACAGCTTCTTTGAATACAGCCCTGTGTGTGTGTGTGTCTCTCCTCACTGGCACAGGAGAGGCAGAAAGTACTCGAAAAAGAAAAGATCCAGCTTAGTTTTCATATTCTCCCATTCCCCATCCCTTGGGATCCGACGCCCGTTCTCTGCCCATTTTTCGATGTCATTTGTGGTAAATGACGGTAGGTGCTCGAGGTTGGAAGTCCAAACCATGTTTGCTGCTGGCCCCGGCTGCATTGATTTCCGATTGAGTAAGAAGGGGGCGTGGCTAAATTCCCACAACTTGTTTTTTTTTTTAATCCAAGATGGCCACGGCGTGAAATGGGCGTATTGAGCTCCTCTACACTGGTGACCCCGACGTTTGTCTCTTGGTAGTTATCAGAGACAATCTTTCGAACGAACATGGTTGACGAAATCAACGCGGTTTCTCTCAAATTGCCAGAGTTCTGGGAGTCATCGGCAACGACATGGTTCGCCCAGGCGGAAGCGCAGTTTGCTATCCGCAAAATAACAGATGAGGCTACTAAATACTACTACGTGGTATCAGCGCTCGGGTGTTCGACTGCAACTAGAGTGGTGAGTCTCCTTACAAATCCTCCGGCGGCAGACAAATACAAGGGGCTCAAAGATCACCTCTTGAAGATTTTTGAACTTTCCGACGCCGAGAGGGCCCACCGTCTCTTTCCTCTGCAAGGCTTGGGTGACAGCAAGCCATCCGAGCTCATGGACAAAATGCTGAATCTGCTGGGACCGGCGCGCACACCTGATTTCCTCTTTGTCCAACTGTTTCTGCGACAACTGCCTGCTCAGGTGCGGGCCGCTTTGGCTAACACCTGCATTAACGATTGCCGCAAGCTAGCTGAAGAAGCTGACAAGTTCTTCCTGGCCAGCCAACAGCAGCACTGCGCGTCCGCGCTCACCCCTGCCCACCCCCACACGCCACCACCTGGTGACTCCATGGTGGTCACCGCGGCAACCCCCGGTCGGCGACAGGAGCCCGGCCTGTGCTTTTACCATGCAAAGTTCGGGGCCAAGGCAAAAAAGTGCAACTCCCCGTGCAAATTTCAGCTCGTCGGGAAACGCCAAGGCCTGCGCTCACTAGTGGCCATGGGTGTCGGCGTGGTGGACAACAGGCTACTTTTCCTGCAAGACTCCATCTCGGGGCAGCGTTTCCTATGCGACACCAGGGCGCAGAGGAGTGTCGTACCTGCATCGAGTGTGGACGCCCTGTCGGGTGCTCACGGCCCTCCCATGGAAGCTGCTAACGGCAGCTCTATCCATACGTACGGCACGAGGCACATTGACATGTGTTTTAACGGACAGTGGTTCAGCTGGGATTTTGTCACCGCCGACGTGGCATTTCTCCTCCTCGGTGCAGAGTTCCTTTGTGCTCATGGGCTGCTGGTGGACGTCAGGAATCGACGCCTGATTGACACCGTCACCTTCGCTTCACAGGCGTGTACACTCAGCGATACAGGCTCTGTCAGGCTGTCCAGCATGTTCTCCAACGAGGACGTGTTTCTCCATCTTCTCTCTGAGTTCCCTGACCTCACTCAGCCGACATTCTCGTCATCTACGACCAAACATGGGGTTGAGCACGACACCGTCACCACTGGCCCACCGGTGGGCCAGTAACCTCGGCATCATCCGCCGCTCCAGCAGCCCGTGGGCTTCACCTCTCCACATAGTGCCTAAGCCTGGCGGTGGGTGGTGTCCATAAGGTGACTACCGTCGGCTCACTGACGCAACAACACCGGACCGCTACCCAGTCCCTCACATCCAAGATTTCTCTGCCCACCTGGCTGGGAAAGTGATCTTTTCCAAGGTGGACCTCGTCCGTGGATACCACCAGGTGCCCGTGCATCCTGCTGATGTCCCCAAAATGGCTGTGACAACTCCGTTCGGACTTTTAGAGTTCCTGCGCATGCCGTTTGGGCTCAAGAACGCCACGCAGTCCTTCCAACGCCTCATGGACTCATTGTTGCAGGATCTGCCTTTCCTCTTTGTGTACCTGGATGACATCCTGGTCGCTAGCGCCTCCGTGTCTGAGCACTTGTTCCACCTCAGAGCCCTTTTCGAGAGGCTCAGCCTGCATGGCTTGATAGTTAACCCGGCCAAATGCTAGTTTGGTCTGAGCACCATCGACTTCCTGGGCCACCGGGTCACCAAGGATGGGGCGGCCCCCCTTCCATCTAAGGTGGAGGCCGTCGCAGACTTTCCACGCCCACACACGGCCCTTTCCCTCCGGGAGTTCATTGGCATGGTGTCCTTCTACCACCGGTTCATCCCCTGGGCTGCTGATCTCCTCCGCCCCTTATATGAGGCTCTGAAGGGCACAGCCCCCAAACACACCGTGGACTGGTCTGCAGAGAGGGACAAGGCTTTTAAGGATGTGAAAGCCGCCCTGGCTGACGCGGCGGTGCTGGCACACCCTATGTCTGGAGCGCCCATCGCCATCACAACAGATGCTTCGGACTACGCTGTCGGCGCGGTTTACGAGCAGTGGGTGAGCGGCGTGTGGCAGCCGCTTGCCTTCTTCAGCCGGCAGTTGAACCTGAGAGAGCGCAAATACAGCACCTTTGATCGTGAGCTGCTTGGCCTTTTCCTCACTGTTAGGCACTTTCGTTTCCTACTGGAGGGCCGTCAGTTCACGGCTTTCGTCAATCACAAACCGCTGGTGTTCGCGATGGCCAAGGTGGCAGAGTCGTGGTCAGCCCGCCAGCAGCGACAGTTGGCCTACATCTCAGAGTTTACCACCGACGTGAGGCATGTCGCTGGGAAGTCCAACCCGGTCGCAGACTGTCTCTCCCGAGCCATCGCTGGGGCCGCCCATTTGGGACTCGACTACAGCCAGATGGCGGCTGACCAGGCCGCCGACCCAGGAGTGCAGGCATGCAGGACCGCCGTCACAGGGTTGCAGTTGGAGGATGTGGCTTTCGACGACGCCGGCGCCACGCTCCTGTGCGATGTCTCTACGGGTCAGCCCCTCCCCATCGTTCCGACTGCTTGGAGGCGGCGGGTCTTCGACGCAGCCCATGGGCTGTCTCACCCTGGCAGAAAGCCTTCAAAGAGGCTGGTGGCGGCAAAGTTTGTCTGGCATGGACTCAAAAAGGATGTGAGGGACTGGGCTGACACCTGTGTGGAGTGCCAACACTCCAAGGTGCTCCGGCACGTCAAAGCGCCCCTGATACCTTTCACAGTACCCGAGAGGAGGTTCGACCACGTGAATGTGGACCTGGTAGGCCCCCTACCCCCCTCCCGTGGTTTCACATACCTGCTCACCATGGTCAACAGGACCACGCGATGGCCAGAGGACATCCCACTTTCGTCCACGACAGCGCCTGAGGTTGCCCGAGCGTTCATCGGAACCTGGGTCGCCTGCTTTGGCACCCCATCTGACCTCTCCTCAGACAGAGGGCCACAATTCACGTCAGCGCTCTGGGAGGAGATCGCCGCGGGTTTAGGGGTGAGGCTCCATCGCACCACAGCGTATCACCCTCAAGCTAATGGATTGGTCGAGAGGTTCCATCGCTCGATGAAGGCCACATTGCGGGCTACCCTCAAGGACGACCTCTGGGTCGACAAACTGCCTTGGGTCATGCTTGGGCTCAGGACGGCCCCCAAGGAGGACCTCCAGTCCTCATCCGCCAAACTGGTCTACGGACAGCCACTTCGGGTCCCGGGGGATTTCCTTCCCACCACCACAGCTCCCTGGTCCACCAGCTGCCAAAGGACTGCGCTGCAGGGGGAAGCCAGGGCTTTTGCACAGGTCCCCACTTCTCAGCATGGCGGCTCTCAGTCCTATGTCCCCACGGAGCTGCGGTCGGCGGAGTATGTTTTCATCCGTCACGACGCGCACCGCGGTCCCCTGCAGCCACCCTACGACGGCCCATTTCGGGTACAAGACACTGGAGATAAGCACTTTGTGGTGGAGGCTGGCAGCAGGCTGGAGCGGGTTTCTGTGGACCGCCTTAAGCCTTCTCACCTGGACTTAGACTGCCCTGTCGGTCTGGCCGTGTCCCCATGGCGGGGGCACCTCCGGGCCCTGCTTCCCCAGCCCCTCCCTTTCCCCGGTCCAGCTGTGAGGACTCTGCTGCTTTGCCTGCGGTTAACCAGCCCCCAGCTCCTGTTCAACGGAGCCGTTGGGGCAGAGAGATCCGCCCCCCTCGCCACACTGACTTTTCATATTAAGGCGAATTCTGGGGGGATGTGTGTAGTGGTTATCGAGATACATAATCCCCCTTATTGAGCTAGTAGGAACGTTTGCTTACAGCTGCTGTTTTCTCGGTTCGTGTTTACAGTGATACACTTCCGCTGCACGGGTTTTTGGGTTGTTGTTGTTATGGTGAAGGAATAAATGGTGCACGTTGTGTAGCCGAAAGAGAAAGTTGTCACGACTCCTGATTGAGCTCCTCTACATCAATATTATTTATACAGGTCCGCGGTGCAAAACAGGTTGGGGACCCCTGGTTTAAGTGAACCAGTAGATTTGGATCGCCAATGTGAAAGAGTCGGTCAATCACAAGTAATGACTCCTCTGCAACCGCACATCATTATTTTATATGAGTGAGCCCATGTCTGGATAGGTCTGGACTTCTAGAAGTCCAAGGGCGATTGGCTGATTCACCTGTCACTTTCTAAATAAACACACAAGCACAGGACTTTGAGCAGTCCTAACCAATAAGGGAGCCAGCCAGCTTAACACCCTCCCCCCGCTCTCTGCCAAGAGACAGCAACAACGAAATCTGTTTGGATAACTCGATTTTAATGGTTTCAGGACAGTAACCCTTTCATTACTGAAGCAAACTTAATAAAAACTAGGGCTAAAATTAGAATTAGAAGAGAGAATTATTATTAAATGAAAGATTTTAAATATAGCATTTAAAATGCTGATATGTTGGGCCTTCTCTGAGGTCCTAGAAGCCCCTATAAGTGTTCCCCTCTGTCAGGATCACGGGGTTGCTGGGGCCTATCCCAGCAGTCATTGGGTGACAGGCGGGGAGAAACCCTGGACAGGCTGCCAGGCCATCACAGGGCCAACACACACACACACACACACACACACACACACACACACACACACACACACACACACACACACACACACACACACACACACACACACACACACAAATTCACACCTAGAGGACAATTTAGAATGGCCGATTCACCTGATATAATGATTTGTTTTGCACCATATGATCAGCTCATTGCTTGACCAATTCAATACCAATGTCCTTATAATGGCCATAATTGGCTGGGCTCATAGCCCCACTCCATTCCTCTTATTGAAGGTTAGGGAGGGTAAGAGAATGATTAAAAAATTAACACAACCTATTCATAGATTAACAGACACGATAGTTCAAATAAGAAAGGAATAATATGCCACAATAGGCTGCATGCATTCTATGAAAATACAGCTTGCATTGTATGCATCCCTGAGGTGGAGGGTTTATGTCTCAATTAGCTGTGTAGAACGATATCGTTGCTATTGGTCAAATGATAACTACAGTTAAGATTAGAACTACGAAAAATATGTACTTTAGCCATCATTGACTAATGTTTTGAATGCAATTCTGTTCAATTTCTGCATGTGTATGCGACATGCATTGTTTTTCAGGACTGGACTACATCAGTTTGAACATGGAGCCCTTGCATCCCCTCAGTAACTTGCATACCACCTCTGCTGATGATGATGACTTTTTCTCATCCATCAAGTTAAACACACAAGAAAGCTGCAAAGAACTTGAGGGATATCTGGGATGCTCTGCTGACCACACTAGTCTGCTGAAGACCTTCCCCTCCGTCTGCAAGGACTACATCAAGTTAAACACACCCCTTCCTGCCTCGGCAGCATGTGAGAGGCTGTTTAGTATCGCAGGACTTCTATTTAGCCCCAGGAGAGTGAGAATGAACTCCAGTAATTTTGAAAATCAGCTTCTGCTGAAGCTGAACAGAAACTTTTGCAGCTTTAAATATAAATGTATACATAAACAAATGAGCTGGCCAGTCAGATTCTGTGTAGCCTAATAGTGTCGTTCAAGGATATTTCAAGTTAAAGGGATGGTTCACCCTCATTGAACAATTCTTAAATAGTTGTCTTACCTTGCATCTTTCATGCAGCTAATGTTAAAGAACATGGCAACTGTGAGTTCAACACCTGTACTGTGTTACGGTGCTTCATTTTGATTCATTTGATTGCAAATCTTAACAAATTCATATTTGCAGTGTTCTAATCTTATAACGTATTCAGTGTTCTGATCTGCAGGATTGTACTACTGTAGGATTTTAATTAAATCGGGGGGTGGGGCCTGGACTGTAGATCTGAATGTTTGTTGTCATTCATATTCAATTAAAGCATTGCATATCACTGCCACAACAATTGGTCTGCATAATTATGGCTATTTACAGTTAAATTGAATATTTACTTTTTACTTTTGGTACTAAAGTACATTTTAAATCGGACACTTTTGGACTTTTGCTCAAGTGGTGTTTGAATGGGGGACATTCTACTTTTACTGGACTCATTTTTTAATTGTCTATACTTTTACTCGAGTACAGCTTCTAAGTACTTTTACCACCCCTGATGAAGACACAGAAAAATAGAAATGCATAGCATATCGTCAATATTTTAGAGACCCCCCCCCCCAAAATTTCACAAATCATGTTTTCAGGGGAGCTCATGTCTTATTAAGAAGAGCCAAGCTCCCCCTGGCTTCCCCGTTGTTCACACCCTGGTTTCATATACAAACGTTTGTACAAATAGCTGTGACCATTAAATAGCGTTTCAATGGCCATGTGTACTATTCACAGAGGGTTTTGGGATGTTTGCAATCACAGCATTTTAAGATGGCGACAGATGTACTCTTAGGCTCCCCCCTCAGTTTGGGGATGGTAGTTTTCTCTTCACATTGATGACCTCTTTTACTCCCCGTTCAAACCAACGTTACTCCCTATCAAGGATGGCCACATCCTCATCCCTGAAAGAGTGGCCACTGGCCTGTAGATGGGTGTAGACTGTGGAGTTCTGGCCTGATGCTTTAGCTCTTCTGTGTTGTGCCATCCTCTTGGTCACTGTCTGTTTAGTTTTCCCAATGTATAAGTCACAGCAATTCTCCTGGCATTTAACAGCATACACTATATTGCCCTGTTTGTGCCGGGGGCACTGATCCTTGGGGTGGACCAGTTTCTGGTGCAGCGTGTTTTGGGTTTCAAAAGCCAACTGAGACATGGTGTTTGGAAAATACACCTCTCAACTTTCCCGACACTCCCACCACATACGGAATCACCACTGGTTTATGCTTAGGCAGCTGTTGTCCTTCTCCTTTCTTTGATTGGCTGGTGCACTATTTGGGCATCTTCCTGGCTTTGACAAACGCCCAGTTAGGATAACCAGACTTAACCAGGGCCTATTTAATATGGGCTTTCTCCCCTTCCCCGGCCGCTGTGTCGGTGGGGACGTTGTCAGCTCGGTGGTACAGCATCCTGATGACTCCTAGTTTGTGTTCCAGTGGATGATGAGAGTCAAACCTTAAAAACTCATCAGTATGTGTTGGTTTACGGTAAACTTCAACAATCAACAGTCTCCCATCACCCCATCACCAATTGCAATTTCAGAGTCTAAGAGGGCTAACCTGTCATTTTTCACATCCTCCCTGGTGAACTTAATGTGGTTGTCCACAGAGTTAATGTGGCCGGTGAAATGTGGTATGTCCTGAGATTTAATTTTAACCCAGGTGTCGTCCATAAATCTGAACCAATGGTTAGGTGGTGTCAATGGTTAGGTGGTGACAAATTATTCCTAAAACAAACTCAGGTAAACACAATTTGACATAATTAGTGTGCACCTGTAAGATATTAAAGTACCAGTCTTGTTTATGGGCATAAAAATAACTGTAAAGTTCATAAGCCAGGTGTGAACTCCATTAGAAAATGAAGACAAAGGAGCATAATACTGACGAAAGAGACAATGTGATTAAAATGCAGAAGGCAGGAAAGGGATACAAAACAATATCCAAGTGTTTGGATGTCCCATGGAACACTGTTGGATTCATTGTCAGAAAGTGGAAGCTGTATCACACCACCCAAACACTTTGTAGGACAGGCTGTCCCTCAAAACTAAGTGTCCGAGCAAGACATGGGATGGTGAGGAAAGCCATAGATGATCCTGCAATCACTTTGAAGGAGCTCCAGAGGTCAGTGGCGGAAAATGGAGTAAATGTGCATGAGTCAACCATATCACGGGCTCTCCATAAATCTGGCCTGTATGGGAGGGTGGCAAGAAAGAAGCCATTGCTCAAAACTATGCATATAAAAGCACACTTGGAGTTTGCTACCAAGCATGAGAAAGACCCAGTTAGGATGTGGGTAAAAGGTTTTATGATGAGACAAAAGTTGAGCTTTTTGGCCAAAACTCAAAAGTGTTATGTGTGGTGCAAACCTAACGCTGCTCATGCCCTAAAAAACACCCTCCCTACAGTGAAGCATGGTGGCAGCAGCATAAAGCTATGGGGTTGCTTTCATCTGCAGGCACTGGGAACCTTGGTCAAATTGAGGGAAGAATTTGTGAAGCTACATACAGGGAAATATTGGAAGAAAACCTGTTGCAGTCTGCCATAAAACTGAAGCTTGGGAGAAGGTTCACCTTCCAGCAGGACAATGATCCTAAGCACAAGCCTAAAGCAACAATGGCATGGCTCAGCAACAAAAATGTGAACATTTTGGAGTGGCCAAGTCAAAGTCTGGACCTCACACCCATTGAAAATCTGTGGCACAGATTGAAAATCACAGTCCAGAGGCGCCATCCCACCAACCTGCAAGAACTGTACAATTTCTACCAAGAAGAATGGGCAAAAAATTACTCCAGAAGAATGTGCAAAGCTTGTACATATTTACCCCAAGAGAATCATGGCTGTTATTGCAGCAAAAGGGTACTCTACAAAGTATTGATATGTGGGGGTTGAATACTTATGCAAGCACCATATTTTAGTTTTTATTAATAAAAAGGCAGTGAAACATAACTTATTTTGGCTTTGGGAACATGCTGTTACAGCTTATGGGTTCACAAAAATAATATTGTTCAGGAACATATGTGTGAGCATCTTTTTTAATCCAGAAATTAGTAATGACTGTCAAGGGGGTTGAATACTTTTGCAAGGCACTGTAGTTAATCTACATCCATCTGCATTCATCTTGTGTGTATGGCAGCATCGTCCCTTTGTATCTTTGCTTTTATACTTGATTGTATTTCTACAGTTTCATTTTGTATAATTTCATCATGTTGTGAGTGTAAATGTTAGAGTTAAAAAGTTTACTTAATAAGCTAAGCACATAATAGCTTGTTGTCAAATGCAATGCAGTTTAAGTAATCATACTTTCTGTATCTGTTTTCAGTTTTATGCTTCCTTAGCCAATAAACTTGTGGGCAAAATACAATCTTGTCTACAGAGTCCTGGGGAAAGTAAGGAATTTATCCGGCTTTCAACATATCTCCGTCACGTATAGATGACAGCATACATGTTAAAGTGTACATTAAGTAGTATGAAAACAAGACCAGGTATTGCCTATACAGCTGGACCAAACTGAGTGCAAACAAGATGTGTGACAAATGCCAACGATGTGTATCATGGCTGAAAATACCATTTAGGCTACTTTAATGAGCTTACTAGCAAAGAATTTGTTTGGCAACTAATATGCAATTCCTGATGGTAATTCCTGAGGTGTTCTCTTATATATATTTTTTTTCCATCATCCAAATTGAGGCTTTGAGGATGGGGGATGTCATGTATCTTATTGACTGTAAAGCCTTCTCAGAGTAAACTGTGATTTAGGTTATAGAAATAAATCTGACTTGACAAGAAATTGTAATTAGATGAACACAGTGTTTTTTATACAGTCCAGTCATTAGTAGCAAAATTTGGGAAACTTAAAGGGATAGTAAATGTATGATAACTACATACTGGGTTGGTAACTTGTAATATTAACAGCCTGTAAGAAAAGTTTCAGGTCTGGGGTGTCCGGGTAGCGTAGCGGTTTATTCCGTTGCCTACTAACACGGGGATCGCCAGATCGAATCCCCGTGTTACCTCTGGCTTGGTCAGGTGTCTCTACAAACACAATTGGCCATTTCTGTGGGTGGGAAGCTGAATGTGGATATTTGTCCTGGTCGCTGCACTAGCACCTCCTCTGGTCGGTTGAGGTGCCTGTTCAGAGGGGATGGGGAACTGGGGGGGGGGGAATAGCGTGATCCTCCAACGCGCTATGTCCCCCTGGCGAAACTCCTCGCTGCCAGGTGAAAAGAAGAGGCTGGCAACTCCGGGTGTATCGGAGGAGACGTGGTAGTCTGCAGCCCTCCCTGTATTGGCAGAGGGGGTGGAGCAGTGACCGGGACAGCTCGGAAGAGTAGGGTAATTGGTAGGATACAATTGGGGAGAAAAAGGGGGGTGAAATCCACAAAAAAAAGAAAGAAAAGAAAAGAAGTTTCAGGCATGTTTGACCATATTTGACCTACGTGACATCACAGCATTTACATGAGTAATACAGAGGTTTTCCATTAGTGGTTAAAAAAGTTTCGATGGCGAGACCCAAGAAATTGTCAATTCTGCTTAGAAATCGACTGCAGAGATGTGTATCTTAGTTTAATGAGTGGTTTATTTTTGATTATTTGCACAAATTGATAATTTAGAGCAATATCTATCTTTTAGCTGATTTTTACATGTGTAACTCTCCCTTTAACAGAGTTCATAGTGAGATCACTTCTGCTTGTACATTGTGTAACTGCAACATAACTTATCTTGTTTCACTCCATCATCTATCCTAAACATTCTATGACTGTCAACAACTTACCTTTTTTGAATATACTTGCATCGATCACATACAGTACTCCATCAACACGATTTAATGCACTGCAAGTAATCTACTCTTCTATTAAGTGGCAAACATGACAATGATATCTAACTCATTTCTAATGCCTTCTTCAGTTGTGTCTTTGATACACAATTCACTTCTTTTAACATCAACTAATTTCGACATTGCCAAGTTTGTCTTTAATCCAACTCGTGACTTCATGTTTGCCTGACAGAACTCCAAATCTGTACTTAATTTTATTCCAGCTAATTGGATTTCTCTTTCATTCTCACTATCATTACTGTAACATGAAATTTCTCCTTTCTTTTTCGTCCCGAATTTCCTCTCGCTGCTTCTTTCAAACCCATCCACCTCTATCTTCTTCAGATCCTTTGTCCTGCACCTGTGTTGATTATATTTCCTGTTTTTAGTAGGTCCGTCACTAAATTAGCCACATCCATCAGTGCTAATTGTTGCCTCTCTTTGTCAGCTTTGGCTATGAGTGGGAGCTCTCCATATTTCTGAAACTGCTGAGTGTGGTGTTGGTACAGTGTATAGTGCAGACGTGTTGGTTTAACAGTGGAGCCTCGTGATACGTGTCCACCACATGCAGATCTTCCAGAATTACAAAACATGCCTGTGGTTTCCATCATTTAGTAAATATAAACAAGATTTTCAGTTGCAAACACATCTCTAACTTGTCTTTAAGAGCAGACAAGGTGAGGATGGATGCAAAATTTACATTTTTGTTGCTTTTGTTTTATGGATGGTACAATAGTTGTAAGATGTTTAAACCTGTTAGGGCTTGTTTGGTGTTTGGAATTTGCTAGTAAGTTATTCTAATAAAATATAAGTGTCAAGAACTGAGTGTCCGATAAACTGAACTAAGGAATAAAACTAAAAGCAGAGGAGTAAATTCTATATGGGCATCTGATATGAAATAAAAGCAAAACAAATTTTGTTACAGGGTCTTTGTCATTACAGTTTCCCAGTACTCTGTATCCATCTAGTGTGTGTTCTTACAAATCCCAGCCAAGATTCGCTGAGGAAAGGAAAAGTGAAAATGTGATCTCATCTTGTGTTATATTTCACACCTGTATGAGGTTCAGATAACTCTCTCATATTTGTTTCAGAACACAGTTTATGAAATAACAGCAAGAATGAAAATTCAGTTTGTT
Source organism: Lampris incognitus (assembly GCF_029633865.1). Lineage (NCBI taxonomy): Eukaryota > Metazoa > Chordata > Actinopteri > Lampriformes > Lampridae > Lampris > Lampris incognitus. The sequence continues at coordinate 35,120,373 of NC_079217.1, forward strand.
TTTACAGATGACATAGCACAATATAACAAATATCTCATATCTTATGTTCTGAAATTACGGTTTCAATCACAAAAAACTGTCATTAATTGACATAAGCCTGTACTCCTCTTTTCTCCTAAGGGGCAGTTTAGGGGACACAGTTCAAGATTTAATTATCTCTCCATAATGGGGGGTCTGTTTCTCATAAGATGATGGAAAGATTGTCATCAACAGAATATTTTATCTTTTGATCTTCTGTTATATGATTCTGGCTCCTGTTTGGTTTGAAACTTAATTACATATCTCGCTTACATACTGAAGATGAATTGCCTTCCAATTTATGTGAGGAATGGGTTGCTTACTGTACTACTGCCATTTAAATTACTCACTGAATGACTATTTGACCTCTCATACAAATGCCACTGAAGGAACCAATAAGACATCGACTATCACTCAGCAAGGATATTTGCGATGAACCGAGGCTTGAAAGGCATAAAGAAATGAGACCAGATGCATCTCCACTTTGCACTCCATTTCAAAGTGATAAATTGTGGGTAAGCCCCAGTAATAGACAAGCATCTTTTCCCAGTAGTGGCATTATTTCACTTGATTATTTTCACACCAGAGAGAGGATAGCTCATAAGCAAATGGCTCCTAACTTACATCAGAAAAGCTGTCTATGTCTCAGAGAGAAATGAACAGAAAGAAAGCTGTATTCATCTTGGCATTGTCTTTAAAACAAAGCACTACCTTCACATTATCATCTGATTAACCATCTCTTTGCACCTTTCCCCATTTTTGTTTACTGACAGAACTCTTTAATTTGGAAACTCGACCTTGTATGACACTGTTGTTTACCGTTTATGCACGGTTTGGCATCACCAAGATTAATCATAATCTGCTTGGCTTTCTCTCCTCCATGTGGGTTTCAATCCTATCCTTATAAGATGGTCAGAGGATCAACTGCTCATTGGGAGCAGTTAGGGGTTAGGTGTTGACCTACTCTACTTTTTGAGCCACTGTCGCCCACAATTTTACTAATTATTATTATAACACTCCAACCTTGAATAACATTGGGATTAAAATCCTAAAACATGTACCAATACAGAATAGCCTTTTAGATTTACACATTCACTAGAACATCCAATGCTTCTTCAACAGCATTTTCATCTACTTCCTCTAAGATCCAATCAAAGTCAATCTCTATCAGGCACAGGTTTTTAGCTCATATCTAAGGCTGCCATGACTCTCAATACGCTCAATAAGACACTGCTCTTTTTCCCATTTTTCAAGGGCATTTTGTTTCTTTTTTTGCAAGGCTAACTTGAGATTTCTGGTAGGGCTTTTCGAGAGCTGCGCACATTCGCCAATTTTTATTTATTTTTTACTTTTTCTAAGTTTTGGTTTTCTGCTGGGTGGCACGGTGGTGCAGTGGTTAGCGCGGTCACCTCACAGCAAGAAGGTCCTGGGTTGTCCAACCTTGGAGGTCATTGCAGTTCGCCCTGTGTGTGGAGTTTGCATGTTCTCCCTAGTGTCTGCGTAGGTTTCCTCCGGGTGCTCCGGTTTCCTCCCACAGTCCAAAGACATGTAGATCAGGTGAATCAGCCGTACTAAATTGCCCCTAGGTATGAATGTGTGTGAATATTTCGGCCCTGTGATGGACTGGCAGCCTGTCCAGGGTGTCGCCCATGCCTGCTGCCCAATGAGTGCTGGGATAGGCTCCAGCATCCCCGCAACCCTGAGAGCAGGATAAGATAGGTGGCTTGGATAATGGGTAAATGGATGATTTTCTGCTTGCTCTACCTCTTCTTATGAGGCTGAGGGTCAGTCTTGACTGCACTGTACAATAACACACAAATGTGCTTCATTTGAAGAAAAAAAAATCCCTTACTCTGTGGGCCAATCAACAGCAGTTTCTTCCTTGTTTGGTAGTGGCAATAGAAAATGAACTGTGTGCAACATAATATGAATTGTATGCAACTGTGTGCAGTTAGAGGTCCAAACATACAAATTCTAAAATACACGATTGAATGTGTCATTGCTTTATTTTGTGGATTTTCTAGGAAAGGTTTATTGACCAATAGAAACCAAGATGCAATAACTCACCCCCCAAATGTATGTCTTTCTCTTTCCTTTCCCCTTTTCTCAAGGTTGAGACACTGGCAAATAATTGTATTTACTCCACCATAGTCATCCAACAGACAGAACAGACAAGCGTCCATAAGGTGAATACGTTTTTGTTTATTTTTGTGGCTCTGTGTTTCATTTCTGTTCAAGCGCAGGTCAAGAAATTATTGTTTAGACCTATTATAGGTTTGTCTTGTTAGGTTTCTCTTGAGGTCTCGGGTTTCTGTACAGCATATACTTCCAATTCTTCTCTGCTCAGCCCTCAATTTCTCTGGGTTGTTTTTGATTTCATCCTGGCAGAGTCACAGCAAACAATAAAATACATACCCAGTTAAATATAAACACTTAATTTCACCATTGTAATCCAATTATGTTCTCAAAATGAATTGGTTACAAACAAATGTTACCAGGAACTCTGACATGAATTAACTTGTGTAATTTTGAAACTGTCGTAGAAAAAAACAAAACAAAACATTAGATTGAATTTTTCCCCTCTCTTTCATAACAATGGGTGCAGGGACAGGCTTTAAATCTCAACTAAGAGCTAGGCTGGAATGTCCCTTTGTACCTGCTTAAACATTTTTGGCGAGTGGCATTGTCTTCATTCATTAATGACTCATCTCATTCTGCCTTCAGGAAACACATTCAGACATAAGACATTCATCTTTGTTCTACATGTCTCTGTCTTTCCCCTTCTTATCGCAATCTGTTTCTTTTGCTTGGCTCTAATGCTAGCTAGCTACCAAGTTTAGAGTTTAATTTTTCTTTTGTGTTTAAACAAGATTACTTATAAAAGAAAATATGACCACAGCAAAAAAAAAAAAAACCACAAATGAGAGAAATCAAAACTTGAATGTATTTGATGAACCTAATGAAGTCATGCAACTACCTACGGCTAGGTATTTGCATGGAGAACGAAACAAAGAGAGACAATGAGATGACACTAGCATGGGTAAGGACTTCTCCCCATCAATCTTTAACACTCTGTTTTTCTAAACTAGTGGCCTATGGATAGGTCAGTTGGGATCTGATGAAAATAAAGGGGAATAAGAAAATGAGGAAAAGAGAAGGGAACATAAAGAAGATAAGAATATGTATGATTACACTTAAAGAGAGACAATATTTATTAGTGCGAATGTAGAGGAGCTCAATCAGGAGTCATGACAACTTTCTCTTTCGGCTACACAACGTGCACCATTTATTCCTTCACCACAACAACAACCCAAAAACCCGCGCAGCGGAAGTGTATCACTGTAAACCCGAACCGAGAAAACAGCAGCTGTAAACAAACGTTCCTCCTAGCTCAATAAGGGGAATTATATATCCCTATAACCACTACACACATCCCCCCAGAATTCGCCTTAATACGAAAAGTCAGTGTGGCGAGGGGGGCGGATCTCTCTGCCCCAACGGCTCCGCTGAACAGGAGCTGGGGGCTGGTTAACCGCAGGCAAAGCAGCAGAGTCCTCACAGCTGGACCGGGGAAAGGGAGGGGCTGGGGAAGCAGGGGGCAGGGCCAGAACAACAGGGCAGTCTAAGTCCAGGTGAGAAGGCTTGAGGCGGTCCACAGAAACCCGCTCCAGCCTGCTGCCAACCTCCACCACAAAGTGCTTACCTCCAGTGTCCCTTACCCGAAATGGGTGGTCATAGGGTGGCTGCTGACCGCAGCTCCATGGGAACATAGGACAGAGCCGCTATGCTGAGAAGTGGGGACCTGTGCAAAAGCCCTGGCTTCCTCCTGCAGCGCAGTCCTTTGGCAGCTGGCGGACCAGGGAGCTGTGGCGGTGGGAAGGAATTCCCCCGGCACCCGAAGTGGCTGTCCGTAGACCAGTTCGGCGGATGAGGACTGGAGGTCCTCATTGGGTGCCGTCCTGAGCCCAAGCATGACCCAAGGCAGTTTGTCGAACTAGTGGTCGTCCTTGAGGGTAGCCCGCAATGCGCCCTTCATCGAGCGATGGAACCTCTCGACTCCTCCCAGTGCGCTGACGTGAATTGTGGCCCTCTGTCCGAGGAGAGGTCAGATGGGGCGACCCAGGTTCCGATGAACGCTCGGGCAACCTCAGGCGCTGTCATGGACGAAAGTGGGACAGCCTCTGGCCATCGCGTGGTCCTGTCGACCATGGTGAGCAGGTATGTGAAACCACGGGAGGGGGGTAGGGGGCCTACCAGGTCCACATTCACGTGGTCAAACCTCCTCTCGGGTACCGTGAAAGGTCAAAAATCTTCAAGAGGTGATCTTTGAGCCCCTTGTATTTGTCTGCCGCCGGAGGATTTGTAAGGAGACTCACCAATCTAGTTGCAGTTGAACACCCGAGCGCCGATACCACGTAGTAGTATTTAGTAGCATCATCCGTTATTTTGCGAATAGCAAACTGCGCTTCCGCCTGGGCGAACCATGTTGTTGCCGATGACTCCCAGAACTCTGGCAATTTGAGAGAAACCGTGTTGATTTCGTCAACCATGTTCGTTTGAAAGATTGTCTCTGATAACTACCAAGAGACAAACGTCGGGGTCACCAGTGTAGAGGAGCTCAATCAGGAGTTGTGACAACTTTCTCTTTCGGCTACAGAACGTGCACCATTTACTCCTTCACCATAACAACAACAACCCAAAAACCCGCGCAGCGGAATTGTATCACTGTAAACCCGAATCGAGAAAACAGCAGCTGTAAACAAACGTTCCTACTAGCTCAATAAGGGGAATTATGTATCGCTATAACCACTACATGAAGGTATTTCTCCAATGTCATATTGCACTGGTGGGTGAACTGTGGTCTCCACAAAGGCATTTCAACAGATTTAATGTTTCATATAACATGTCATAACTATGAAGTTATATAGGCTGTGTGCTGCCAACAAGAAGCTTCCAGGGCATCGTAATGGCAGCAGTTCTATATATTAATTTAAAATAACTAATAAAGAAATAGAAATTAAAATTCACCTGGAAGAAAACCTGAATGCTTTTAGTCCTCCAGTAAGCATTTTTCTGTTGAAAAGACTTGGCAGTGGGGAAATTTTTACAATAATGAAATTTTAATTTTTATACAATTAATTATACTTGTGTCTTACATTACGCCACAAAAACAAAAAAAGTGTGTTTTAATGTGAACCAAACCCAGGTTTGCCCACAGGAAAAGGCTTAGACGTATGGACTAACTATCACACCAGTGCAAGTGATTCACCATATAGGGTTTATACTCTAGTCCAGTGGTTCTCAACCTTTTTGGAGTCCTGGACCCCCTGCGTATTTTCGATCTACCCTGAGGACCCCTCCACCTGATCTTGGGGGAGGGGGGTTGCAATTTGACAGAAACAGTAGAAACTGTATTTTAAATTGCATTATAGCATTTATTCACTCTTTGGGGCAAAAATAAGAGCTTTCAGTTGTAACTTAGATATAGTTAACAAAACAGAATTATTATGCAGTAACTTTCAGATATATGTAACAAAACAGAATATGTATTCAGTAACTTTCAGATATATGTAACAACAGAATTTTTATGCAGTAACTTTTAACAATGCAAACGGGAGCGAGATCTCTTATTAAAATACAATAAATTACACTTGTGAAACAGATGTAATTAGAGAAAAAAGTCCTGTTACCCTTTATAGTTTAGGTAGATAAAGGTCTCAGTCACATTTGAGTAAAATAATCCTATTTCTATAAATGTCATAGGATCTTTTTTTTAAAGATATTTTATTTTCACGGACCCCTTGCAATTACACCACGGACCACTAGGGGTCCGCGGACCCCCAGTTGAGAAACACTGCTCTAGTCAATACATTTTCTGTGAAGGTGCACCCTCTGAAATAACACTCATATTTTTATTCTTTATTTTACATTAATGTATAAAACTACTCCCATTATGACATCCCAGAAGCATTTTGTTGGCAGCACACAACCTATATTGTTCCATATTTGAGATTTTATATGAAACATTAAATGCGTTGGAATTATGTCTTTGTGTAGACCACATTTTGCCTACCAGTGCAACATGACTTTGGAGAAATACAGTCACACTAATCAATATCACCCAGTTTTCAACTAGAAATTAGTGTTGAAATCCCAGTTTGCACTCACTCGGCTATCTAAAACATGGGGTAGTGGTGCACTTCAGCCTCTTGTGGCCGAAATGAGTATTGGTAACATGATCCTGACCAAAAAAAAAAAAAAAAGAAGAAAGAAAGAAATAGAAATTCACTTGCCTCTAAGGGTCACCGGGGCTTGCTCATCCCCATCCCCGATTGTTGTTGCTTCACGCACCTGTTCCCTTTTCCCATTGCCTGTGCGGTTCCTGTGCACCTGCGACCAAACTCCCTCCCCTTTCTCCGATTGGCTCTCCGGTTCCTGCCCTGTCTTGCGCACCTGCGCCCAATCTCCCCGATTACCCCCCCCCCCAGGTGTATATGCCCCGTGGTTTCTCGGGCTCCTGGTCGGATCGTCTTACACGCTCATAGAGACACTCAAAGACCCGCACACACCCATAGAGACACTCACAGACTCATAGAGACACTCACAGAGACTCTTGGTTGCCGGATGCACCACATCATGTGGTGAGCTTTCCCACTGTCTGTACCTGCCATCTGTACCTGCTGTTTGTAAGTTTTCGTTATTATAGAGTTGTTCTGTCCAAGTTTGTCTCCACTGTCTGCACTTGGGTCCTGTCCCTGTTCTTGTCGTGACGGAACAATCTGACCAAGTATGGACACAGCGGATGGTTCAAGGTACCGGAGAGAATGTAGGCTGAGGTCGGTGTCTGGTTTGAATGGCCTCTGGCTGGGGGTTATCTGGCTTGCTAGCCAGCAGCCTGTCTCCCAGTCTGCTAGCTCTAGCCCCGCTAGCCGGCAGCCTGTCTAAACCACTGGTCGATGGGCCCTGTCAAGCTGGCTCCAGCCCTAAACCCATTCTGAGGAACCCACCTGGCCAGAGGAGGTCCCTGTAGTCTCCGCCGGCCCCATGACCCCGGCAGCTGGCCAACGTCCTGTCTGTCTACCAGCCACCGGCCACACTGGCCAACCCCTTCCATCTGTTCCTGTTCTGCCGGCCACCTCAGCTGACCTGTCAGCCTAGGCTGCACAGCGTCCCAGATCCAAAACTGCCAAGCACCCCAGAGCCTAAGCTGCCCAGCACCCTTGAGACTATGCTGCCCAGCACACTCTAGTGCCTACAATGCCCAGCACTCCAGAGCCTAAGCTGCCCAGCGCTCCCAAGTCTCAGCCGCCCAGTGCCTTCTTGTTTCAGAATGGTCGGTCTGTTTCCAAGCCGTTAGTCGTCTTTGCCGACGTGCGGTCGGTCTATTGCTGAGCCGTCAGCCACCCCGGCCGACATGCGGTCTGTTCCTGAGCCGTTGGCTGCCCCTGCCGACGACCGGTCTGCTCCCCAAACGGTCCGGCCACCTCTAAAGCCGGCCCCCTGAGCGGCCGTCACGCCGCCTCAGAAGCCTGCTCTCCAAGCGGTCCGACTGCCTCCAAAGCCTGCTCCCCGAGCTGTCTGGCTTTCACCGAAGCCTGCCCCCCAAACGGCTGTCCAGCCACCTCTGAAACCTGCCCCCTGAGTGGCTGTCCAGCTGCCTCCAAAGCCTGCCCCCCTAGCGGTTGTCCGGCCACATCCAAAGCCTGGTTCCTGAGTGGCCGCACCACC